>NC_136934.1:45327567-45367567 GCF_949987615.1 Pollachius pollachius | reverse complement strand
AAATCACCGCTGTAATGGACGGCTCGCTACTCTGGCTGCGATATCAAAGCGTTACCTTTGGGCAGCGGAGATAATGTCGAATCTCCCAGTCCGTCTGCAGCAGCATCGCGGGCCCCTGGGAGCCCCGGCCCTGACACGTGGTAACCCCCGCTCGCCCCACCGTGCCAGGGCCGGGGCACAATTACCGGCGTGACTTGTGTGCAAGATAAATACCGCGCTGGACGGACTGAGGGGCTGTAAAAAGTTGGCCAGCGAGACATAAAAATCTCCAACCACTAGTTTTCTAACTAGCCAGGGGATAAATACATAATCATATTATTTCACACATCACTTGGTTCAAAGGCGGGCCAAAATAAGTGTGTTGGGTTTCCCGTGGGTCTGTCAATCTGCGCGAGGAAGGAGCCGCAGGCGGGAGCTTATAGGAGCGCGCGGAGAAGCGAACAATTACCCTCATCCCATTAAAGCATAGCGCGGCAATTTGGCAGCGCAGCCGGGGAGAGACGCGCGGGCCCTTGCACAACCGCGACCCGACGCCGGTTACGCGCACGCCACTAATTGCCGCTAATTTAAATAGATGTGTCATCTCCATCTTAATAAGCGCTATTCCGTTAATGCGCAGAACAGTCTATGTCCAGTTATTTTGTTATCATCGTGTCCACGTTGCGTGAAACTCCTTTGCCTTCGACGGACTAAACCATGATGCGAAGGGGGGGAGGTCTCCCCCCTTCTCCGTAAATAAAAAGCGGGGTTAAAATGATTAGTGCGCTTAGTCAGCTGTGAAATTGACTTTATGGTTTTCAAGACGGTGGCTTCAATTCGATAATGGGAATTAAGTCGGAGGGAATAATTAATAGTAATTGACTTCCTTCCATCAGTATGCAAATTAAACACTGATAACGCCGCGGGAGCCTTGAAAGACCGGTCGAGTCTCTCTCTATCTCTTCCCCTGTTCCTGAGTGGGGAGGTTGGGTGTGTCTCGGTGGGTGGTGGTGGAGGTGGTGGTGGGTGGTGGTGGTTGTTGGGGTTGTGGTGCAGGATGTGGTGGTGGTGGGTGTATATGGTTGACTGGGTGATGGAGGAGGTGGTGGTGGTGGGTGGGGTGATGAGGCGGGGGGGGGGGGGGCGGGGGGAGAGAGCCTGTAGTTGTTGTGTAGAAGGACTGTCTCGGCTCCTCTTTGATTGGTCCTCTGACAGATTAATCTGGCTGCCGGGAGTGACGGCCGCGCGGTGGATTAGAGTGTGTGTGTGTGTCGGCACGTCGGGTTGTAAACACGCCGGCGTGTCGCCTGTCATAACACGTCTCCCGCGCCCGGGTGTCGTGTCACGCCGATCCCATTGACTTGGGACTGTAAATAAAAGGCTTGTCGTAAAGCGAAGGCACCGAGTGTATTGCCAGGGCTTGATGATACACACACAAACCCACACACATGCACACGTCCGCTTGTAGAACAAGCACTGTGTGTGTGTGTGTGTGTGTGTGTGTGTGTGTTTGATAAAAGCGTATCCAAAAAGCGCGTCTCGTTGGGATCATTGATCTTATTATGGGTTGTAAACACACTGGTGGGGTTCTGTTTGGTGTTTGATGATACAGCAGGCT
Source organism: Pollachius pollachius (assembly GCF_949987615.1). Lineage (NCBI taxonomy): Eukaryota > Metazoa > Chordata > Actinopteri > Gadiformes > Gadidae > Pollachius > Pollachius pollachius. Next base: position 45,365,970 of record NC_136934.1, on the reverse strand, counting down.
TGTTAAATGGTTAATGGTAAATGGACTGCATTAATACAGCGCTTTTTTAACCAGTGGCTCCTCAAAGCGCGTTACAATATCACCTAACACTCACCCAGCAGCACACATTCGGACACAGACGGCGGTGCCAGCCACGCAAGGCGACAGCCAGCTTGTCAGGGGCAGTCAGGGGGAGATGCCTTGCTCAGGGACACCTCGACACTCGAGGATCTGGCGATCGAACTAGCAACGTTACCAGCCGCCCCGCTCTACCTCTTGAGCGGCATGCCGCAGTTATATTCATAAAGGCCCTCGTGGAAACCCTCACGAGGGGGTCAACTCGAGGCCAGGGGGCCGCAGAACAATCGGATTTCACACGTTTAACCCGCAACAATCACGTCGTTATAGGCTACATTTCGTATCTCCGACCGGCCGTGACGCGTGGACACGCAGAGCTCCGTCTGGAGTCTGAGGGCCGCCGACCCCGACACAACTCTACCGTCCAACTCTCCTTCACCTCACCAAACATCAGAACAACGGAGTGTAGAGTTCCTGCTGGAGATACACGTGAGCACACGCACACACATGCACGCGAGCACACACGCACACATGCGAGCACCAACATGCGAGCACACATGCACACACAATCACAAACACACACTCACACACACGCAGAAGTGTATCTCTTGCGCAGTCGAACACGTACACGCACGCACGCGCACGCACGCACGCGCGCGCACGCACGCACACACACAAACACAGGTCACTATAGCATCTCCTCCCGATGCTCCCCATGACTCACGTGGTCCCCGGGCTGTGACTTTGAGGCGCCGCGGGGGTCTTACCAGAGAGGAGAGGACCGCCAGCAGCCACGCGCTCACCGCCGCTCTGCGCGCCGCGTCTCCCGTCATGACAGCCACGCGCGCGCTGATCTTCCGAGTCGTCCTTCAAATCTTCCCGGGATGCTGATCAACCACACATACACACACACACACTCACTCCACTCACTCCCTCACGCACACAACATACACGCGGTTACACACAACCCAAGCAAGCGCGCACAGCGGGTTTAAATATCCGAGGGCAGTTTGAAGAAGACAGCTGCCGGTGCGACGCTCTGCTGAACCAACTGCTCAACTTCAGAGGAGAGATGAAGTGGTGGCGGCGCCGCGACCCCGGAGCAAGGCAGCACAGGAATAGATCTTCTGGGGGAGAGAAACAAAAAGAAGGGTGACAGTCCGGTTGGGGTCTCGAGGCGAGGTGGAGGTCTCAGGAGGAGCAGCAGTTGTCCGACTGAGGATGTTGTGGACATCTGACCGTCAGCGCGCGAGCGACGTTTTATATAGAGCGGTGTATGTGGGGAGAGAGAGAGCGAGAAAGAGAGCGAGAGAGGGGGGGGGGGGGAGGGATGGGGGGAGAGAGCGAGGGGGGGGAGGAGACACACGAAATTAAGGGGTAGAGAGAGAGCGAGACACAGAGAGAGAGAGAGAGAGGGAGACAGAGAGAAAGCGTCTGTGTGTCTTGGTAGAACAGAAGACAGTATAAGAGAAGCGTACGGAGAGAGGGAGCGGGGGGGGGGGCGTTGTGAGGAAGGTAAGAGGGGGGCGGGCACACAAAGAAAGTGAGGGAGAACTACGTAAAGTGCAACTTTTCTTCAACAAGAGGTCGCCATCAAGCGGTGATGCCCGGTAGTGCGTCAACAGCATGGAGACACATGCGGTTATATTTCTAAAGCATCGGGACGTGGACATTATGGTTATAACATTTTCGTTCCTTTATTTTTTATTTGTCTTCCCACACATATAAACAACCTATACAAAACGGCTGAGCCTTCTTTTTTTCTTTTACAACGTACAACTTGCATCATGAACACGACAATCAGCAATATCATACACCCACTTGGCAATATTCATACTCAATATTCATACTCAGTTTTTTCATGTGCAATACAAAATAAATGTACACCCACTTTGATATCGTTTTTTTACCTTCAAAAATAAAGAAAAAGTTTGCTTCCATATACAAGTCCAACCTCAAATTGTAATCCAAGCCAAACCGGGGACGGACACATTCTCCACAACACTTGGCGCTGAGGACAAACTCTGCAGAGTGATTTTATTCATGGGTAATGGATTTACACAACGTTATGTTAATGTTATTATGAACAAACTCCCACTTATACATGTCGTCATGTAAGAGCACCTATGGTGTGATTGGAATGACGGATGAATTATGTTTTATATGATCTTCTTCATTACCCTCGAAACCGTTCTAGCGTGGAAACGATTCCAGTGTAACGAGCACGACAGAGGTGAGTATTATTGACAGAATTGAACATCGACTGTAAGGCAAAAGTTTGACTCGCATAATGAAGAGGCTCAACGATACAAAAGTCACCTTTTTTTTCTTTACTAATTCGCTCTTCCAAATTTTCAAAGCAAAAAATAAATAATATGAATCCACATTTCTTCATCAGATCTCGTCTTAGCCCTAGCGGTAAAAAAAAACGGGATAAACACCTCTCTCGGTTTAGCTCGCATCCCAACCGGGACGCGAACACAACGTAAAAATAAGTAAAAGAACTACAAGACTACAACCCAAGATATCTGGAGGGATAGAATCTCTACGCACACTTCACACAAACATCCTGCTCTGCAAAATATGATACATTTCTCTATATATATTTATATTCTCTCTTTTTTTTTTGCCGTACACGGTACAAGTACCGCAGGTCTAGAAGAAGAAGTGGGGTCGCGTCTCACGGGTTGGGAAGCTGTAGGGCTCTGGGTCATGGGTTCAGAAGCTGTAGGGCTCTGGGTCGTGGGTTCAGAAGCTGTAGGGCTCTGGGTCGTGGGTTCAGAAGCTGTAGGGCTCTGGGTCGTGGGTTCAGAAGCTGTAGGGCTCTGGGTCGTAGGTTCAGAAGCTGTAGGGCTCTGGGCCTTGTGTTCAGAAGCTGTAGGGCTCTGGGTGGTAGGTTCAGAAGCTGTAGGGCTCTGGGTCGTAGGTTCAGAAGCTGTAGAGCTCTGGGTCGTAGGTTCAGAAGCTGTAGGGCTCTGGGTTGTAGGTTCAGAAGCTGTAGGACTCTGGGTCATGGGTTCAGAAGCTGTAGGGCTCTGGGTCGTGGGTTCAGAAGCTGTAGGGCTCTGGGTCGTAGGTTCAGAAGCTGTAGGGCTCTGGGTCGTAGGTTCAGAAGCTGTAGGGCTCTGGTTCAGTGTTTCTATGGCAATAGTAGGTTCGAGTCCTCAGTGCATTTCATGCTGCACTAATATAGTGCAAGGTAGCGGAGCACTCCCGCTGTACTGTCCCCCACCGCGGGGTGAGGCAGGCTTGGGGGGAGGGGAGGGGGTAGAGGAACCAGGCAGGGTCCCGCCTTCTGAAGGTTTGTGTGGATGTAGAGATGGAAACTACGCACATGTCCCCGGACGACCTTTGACCTCCGACACAGGCCCCGGTGATGACGAAGGAGATACGGAGAGGTGGAGAGATAGTTGAGGGGAGAGAGAAGATGAAAAGGGATGGAGAGAGAGAGAGAGAGGGGGGGGGGGGAGAGAGACAGGGGGAGAGAGAGAGGTGGAGAAAGAGAGGTGGAGAGAGAGAGAGAGAGAGAGAGAGAGAGAGAGAGAGAGAGGGGGGAGAGAGAGAGTGAGAGAGAGAGAAAGAGAGAGGGGGGGGAGAGAGAGCGAGAGGGGAAGAGAGAGGAAGAGGATGGATGAAGATAGAGAGAGGGGGGGAAGACAGAGAGAGAAGGAGAGAGAGAGTGAGAAGGATGGAGTTGAATGGAAACAGAAGAGAGACGAAAGGAGAGAGAGGGAGAAACGGGATAAAGAGAAAGCGAAAGAGAGCAATGTGGTCCTTTTGTTTAAGACAGTAAAAGATCTTTGAGCAAAAAGCCAGCCAAGGATTGGGGAAAAGACTGGGATCCAAGCCTTTTAGGGGATGGACCTCCCTCCTCCTCATCCTCACCCCCTTCCTCCCTGTGGCTTTTGGCAACGCGTCAAACGCCGTGAGCACCTTGAGCCTCCTGCGGCTCAGAGAGAGAGAGAGAGAGCGAGAGAGAGAGAGAGAGAGAGAGAGAGACAGAGACAGAGACAGATTGAGTGAAAGAGAGGAAGAGCGAGAGCAAGAGTGAGAGAAAGAGAGAGAGAGAGCCAGAGTGAGAGTGAGAGAGAGAAGAGGGGTGCTAGGCTGTTGTCGGGCGCTGGGCCATGTTGCCCTGCGTTTGCGTCCCAGACGGTGCCGTCAGGTTAAGTTCTCCCCGATCCGTCGCTCTGCTGCTCAGAGTGAAACAACAAAAGAAAAACGAAAAAAAGGCATTTCCTGTGGATGGTGGAGGTGGTGAAGGCCCTCGTGTGTGTGTGTGTGTGTGTGTGTGTGTTAGAGTGAGTGAGTGAGTGAGTGAGTGAGTGAGTGAGTGAGTGAGAGAGAGAAAGAGAGAGAGTGTGTTAGTGTGTTTTAGTGCCTCTCTCTCTCTCTGAGTGTGTGTGTGTGTGTGTGTGTGTGTGTGTGTGTGTGTGTGTTTGAAGGTGTATGTTTGTGTATGTTTGTGGCAGTGGGGGTTTGGGGACAGGGGGTGCGGTGTGGGGGTTCAGCAACTCAAAGTGGGTTAATCCAAATGGTGTGTCCATAAGTCATTTCCCTGTCCCCCTGCTCGGCCATTCTCAGCGACGACGACACTGCAGACATGACCGCCCTCTGGTGGCGGCCACAGGGAACTGCGCCCGCGTCCCTGGTTCAGTCGGGGGCCGGGGAGGACTACATGTCGGCGTCTCCGTCGTAGGCCAGGGTTAGGGGCTTCAGGCGGTTGTTCTGCTGCCTCTGTCTCTGAGGCCTCTTTGGCTTCTTGCTGCGCAGGGAAAAAAGTTAAGAAACAGTCAGTCAGATGGCTTGTTGTAGCTACTGTCCTCCTACCAATACAGTCCTGGAGTTCGAGGCACTAAGAAGAGGTTTGACCTGTTTGCATCTGTTTGATCTATTTACCGAATTAGCTCGACCCTAGAGGAATGAGATCAGTAGCCATTGGCAACCAGATGCAAAGGGAGGGTTATGGCATGGAATCATGGGAACTTATTAATAATACTAATTATTATTAGTAGGCTTTGTTGTGTTGTATCCAAAACTCTGCATGGGGGTCTGTGGGGGGTTTCCATGGTAACGAGGATTGGGTGACATGGTACCAGGGATGTGGGTAACCGGGTAACAGGGAGTGATCAAAGTAAGCAGGGAATGCGATGTGGGCCATGGTAACAAAGACAAAGTTACCTACAGCCGGGTGGTGAACCCCACCCTGCCCAGCACCATCCAGCCCGGCCGGTCTACACACCTATGCACTAATCTACACCAGCAGCTTCTTTCAGACTCTTTTCAAACAAGTAAAGTTGAAATCCCACAAGCGATGCTGTCTGCAGCCCATATGGCCGCGTCTAAGCAGCGCCGAAGAAGGTGTATCGCCTGAATACAAACAATGTATAAATATCGTAATACGACTTCCATGATGAGGCGAAGGGAGCAAGCGAGGGCCCAGATGGTGCAGAGAGATGTGTCTCTGGCTCTGCTGGAGGCGAGGTGGGTGTGTGAGGCGGTTCATTTACATGCAGCGTCGGCACCGACGTGTTACCGCGACGACAGGTATTATTATCACTTCTCGATCGGGAGATGTTTCTAAACATAAAGTCGCACCTCCTTTTATTTATTTTTTTTAAAGGTGACGTTCTTCCTCTTTACTCCTTCGTTGGTTTAATCGCCTTTCCGTGAGCTCACCTCTACGCGCCGCTAGAGAGAGAGCCGAAGTGAAGAAGTTGCACGTGTCTACACAAATTCGAATAAAGTTGTGTTGTTGTTGTTGTTGTGGTTTCGGGTTTAATCCCCCCCCGCTCGCGTGTCCTTTAGACCCTTTCCTCGGCAGACCCTCTCTATCTCCACTTCATTAGCACTGTGTGTTTATTCTACCTCATATTAATAAAGTGGAGGCATCGATAGTGCCCGCGGAGAGTGACGGGGATTAAGCGTTGTGACGCCGCAAACCGGCGGTCTGGAGAAGGTCTAGAGAGCACTAATTACCGCCGAGAATTGGGTTCGCTACGGGGGCCGCAGTCAGGGAGCCACTGGCTTAAAGTGCCATGGATCTCAGGCTCGTTGGTGTGCATGAACTTCAGACAATCTAATAAATTGATGACCTGATTCACAACTAGTGCCTTTGTCTGTGGTGGCGTAAATGTGGAGAGAACAATTAGATAAACAGAGCGATGCATCGAAAGCTTTCGAATGAATATACTTGGTTGATGCAAACAAAATCCAAATTGCCAAAGTATACATATAAAGTATACATTTAAAGACAGAAACTTAATCACTTAATGATCATGATCACTTAACTTAAGTGATCATGCATTGGTTGCTAAAGGGTGAATGAATAAAAGTACACAATTAGGTATTGTGCACTAAACAAACACCCTTATATATCGATGAGCCAAGCCTTTTGAAGTGGCTTAAGCTGGCCTAACCTAAGTCCTTTCGACTCACTTGACTAAGAAGCACTGGGGACAACAACACACACTCTCTGGTCATCTACTACTACTCTGGTCCTCACTACAAACATCCAATGTGTTTTACCTGCTCCACCACAGGCTCTCAGCCACTCAGGGCGGGACCTTTAGAGCAGCAGGGGGCAAAGGTCACGGTTGGACTTTTAGAGCAGCGGAGGGTCAAATGTCACCGACCCGCGTTAGGGTCCCCATAAGGAGGTCCTACAGGTGTGTTTAGTCTACAGCCTCGCTGAGGGCTGACTGCTGGCACTCGGGACAGGTGTAGGTGAGCTCGTGGGCGTCACCGCCCATCCAGACCACTGCCCCGTTGCAGGGGGTCTCCTCAGCCTTGAGGGCCCGCCTCACCTTGGCACAAGAGTGGCTGATTGGACGACAGATGGAGAAAACAAAAAAAAAACAACACAAAAGATGAAAGGGCGTTGAATGGGATGGGAGGAGGGAAGCTTTGTTCTGTGGGAATGTGGGGATTGTTGTGGGATTGACTGAGAAAGCGCATTGGTATGTGATGTCAGCTGTAGCTGCTTGCCCTCAGCCTGACGCCCCAGATGGTTCGCTTCAAAGAACCGTCTGGAAAGCCTTCCTTGGAAACGGTCGGAAAAAGGCAGGCGCATTCGAACAAAATACCCGCGAGGTGATTGGACGAAGCGCCTGCCAATCAGCCTTCATCACCTGCGTTCAGCGGGTGGTGTTTCCTCGGAGGACTCTGATTGGTCCGAACCATTGTGGTCGTGTTTCGACCACAAGTGCGGAACTTGAAGCCTGGCGAGGGGGAATCTCCTGTGTTCTCGCCAATCATTCCTCCTATCCAGGGTGTGTTTGCACCACAGCTGACACACATTATGACCGCTGTGCTGATCATAACCGAGGGGGCTGATAGGTGGTTGTTGGAGGGTAGAGGAAGGGGTTGTCTTGGTCACCGGGAGGCGGGAGATGGATGAGGGGATAATGGGTGAGGGTTGGAGGCTGGGGAGGGAGGGGGGGGGGTTGTCATGGTTACGGATGGGGGGGGGGGGAGGACGAGGAGCAGGCGTCAGACTCACCACGCGAGGTATATCATAGACGCTATGAACAGGACGAGCACCGTGGCCCCTGCCGCCACGCCGTACACCCACATCTTCAGCTTCCCATCTGTAGGAGGAGGGCAGTGTCACAGCCGGTCCACCGAGACCCCCCATACCCCGGGGTTAGGGGTCCCTCCCCGCCCAGAGGGGCTGGGGTCCAACCCCCAACGTCCCCCGAAACTAACCTGTGGGGATCTTTGAGCAAGAGGCCCACAGCCACCCCTATCAGCTGCTTAACGAGGTGTATCTGGAATACCATAGCTTCTGCTTAACGAGGTGTATCTGGAATACCATAGCTTCTGCTTAACGAGGTGTATCTGGAATACCCTATCAGCTGCTTAACGAGGTGTATCTGGAATACCTTAGCTGCTGCTTAACGAGGTGTATCTGGAATACCATAGCTTCTGCTTAACGAGGTGTATCTGGAATACCATAGCTGCTGCTTAACGAGGTGTATCTGGAATACCATAGCTTCTGCTTAACGAGGTGTATCTGGAATACCTTAGCTGCTGCTTAACGAGGTGTATCTGGAATACCATAGCTCCTGCTTAACGAGGTGTATCTGGAATACCCTAGCAGCTGCTTAACGAGGTGTATCTGGAATACCATAGCTTCTGCTTAACGAGGTGTATCTGGAATACCTTAGCTGCTGCTTAACGAGGTGTATCTGGAATACCCTATCTGCTGCTTAACGAGGTGTATCGGGAATACCATAGCTGCTGCTTAATGAAGTGTATCTGGAACACCATAGCTGCTAGTTAACGAGGTGTATCTGGAATACCCTAGCTGCTTAACGAGGTGTACCTGGAATACCCTAGCTTTTGCTTAACGAGATGTATCTTGAATCCCCTAGCTGCAAGTTAACGAGGTGTATCTGGAATCCCCTAGCTGCTAATTAACGGTGTGTATCTGGAATACCCTAGCTGCTAGTTAATGAGGTGTATCAGTAATACCCTGTCTGCTGCTTAACGAGGTGTATCTGGAATACCCTAGCAGCTAGTTAACGAGGTGTATCTGGAATACCGTAGCTGCAGCTTAACGAGGTGTATCTGTAATGCTCTAGCTGCTGCTTAACGAGGTGCAACTGGAATGCACTGAGTTGTTCTGGAGACAGACCGACCAATCAAAAGGCTGCACCGTCAGGAATTTTTCTTTTTCTTCCTTTTTTGTGTTCCATTTGTTATGAACGATACTTTATACAAGTCAAGGCTGTTAGAAGTATAACAGGTGGAATTGTGACGATTGGTCATTTTACTTAATATCTGAGTCGAGGAGTGAATGATTCTGCAACGACAGCTAGGATGCTCCAGAACCCAGCAACCCACCCATGTTTCTCTCAGCTCTTATTCAAGCCTCTGGTGCATCTCAGAGCTGAATGCCAAAACGGTTCAAATACCTTTTTATGTTTTTATGCCTCTAGGGTAAGTTTTAACCCTCGTTAACCATGTTAAACTTTCCAATTTGCTGCCTCTGGTCACCTGAGTTGTAGCTACAGTTATACCAACAGTTTCTGAGTTACTGTCATTGAGAAATGGATCAATTTCAACGATTATTGATAACAATTCCCTAGATGGAATGACTCGTGGAAGGGGGTTTGTAATTATTGAAAAGTTCCTGACTCAATTCTTGAATTCTACTTTTGGTCTTTTTTTGCAGAGTAAACATGAAGTGGAAATGTTACATAATGCAGCTTTAAATGTCACCATAGCACAGTTTAGTTCGGATTAGATGTCAAGCTACATACATGCAGCAGATTATCAAAACATCTTTAAACATCCACACATCTTAACTGTGCTACTCATTCACTGAGCTAGGCTAATAAGTTACGAGGTTAGGAAGCTAACTTGACAGAACCTTTTCCCCTGAACGATGTGCTCTGCACGTCGAGTTAAGTGCACTATAGTCCTTCATCACAGTTACAGTCACACTGCTTACAGAAGTGCATCCAAAAGGGTTTGAAGTCCTTCTTCCAGGGACAGGACTGTGTTAGGTGCCAACTGTCAGACAGACATCGGAAGACACGCTACCTTGTACACATTATGTCTCTGTGTAACTACAGTATGGGGGTTAAGATATATTTTACATTTGAATGCCAAGATGCACTGTAACCACATTTTGTATCAAGCTTTGACTGTGTGTTTAGATTGTTCTCAGGCACACTTGCTTTGGAGGAAAGTGTAATCTGTTTAACGACTAAATATAAACAAACACAGCCTAAATAAGATCTAGTTACGGTCTGTAAAACCTGGAGAGACGTCTTCCATTCTACAACCCTCTGTTCCTTCACAACCTGTCTCACACTCCGGTTCGACGGACGGGGAACACCCTGCATTAACCTAGACGACTCAACCACCGACCAGAGCAGGCTCTGTCTGACTGCGTCACCCCTCACCTTGTCCGTAGGGCTGCAGGTACCAGGTGCGTCCCGACCTGCCGGGCTGGATGGTGCTGGGCAGGGTGGGGTTCACCGCCCGGCTGGTCTTCACATCGCCCTTCTTGTCCCCCGCCGTGGGGACCTCCACCACGGGGATGGGGGCGCAGTGGTTCAGCTGGCCCGTGAAGAACAGCACCTCCGTATAGCCCTCCTCGCACTGGCAAAGCGCCGCCTGCAGGGGGCAGCAAGGGACCGTCATCAGGAGGGTGAGTGGGGACGGATGCAGGGTGGTGTGAGGATAGGGATGCTTGTGTGTGTGTTGTTGTTGTTGTTGTTATCATTATGCACTTATTGTATGTTGTACATCCTTGCACTTCAAAATAGCACTTAGCAATCGTGTAGCGCCTTATCCTAGCTATCTCTGTTGGATACCGGCAATGGGTTTAACTAATGATTGTTAATGCTTGGCACTTGGTTCTATGAACATGCTGACTGTACCGACAGTGATATATTGTTGCTTCTCTTTCTTCTGACAAATGTACTTATTTTAAGTCGCTTTGGATGAAAGCGTTTGCAAAATGCCCCAAATGTAAATGTTAATAATTGACTATGACTTACATAACATGTATTGCGGAGTAGGTCTCTCTCTGGTGTCTGGGTGTGTCAACTAGTACTGAATAGTTGACCCACCCAGACACAAGTGTAACATCATATTACTCGTCTTCATAAAACGAGGCACATGCTATCTCTGGCCAGCAGAGGGCACCCTGATAACTCATTTTAAGGGAGCTGTGTGTGCTGGTTCTGAGTGGTTGGTGGCGTGAGGCGCATTAAAGATGAAGCCCTGCACTTTGGCCCTAATGGTGGGATTAGCCCTTACTGGCCACACACACAAACACAAACACACACACACACACACACACACACACACACAAACACACACACACACACACACACACACACACACATATAGACACAATAGACATGAATACGACCCACACTAGACACACACACACGGATGCTACAGACACTAGATGCAGACTCGTACACACACACACACTCACACTCACACACACACACACACACACACACAAACACTTCACCCACACACAAACACTTCACCCAGACATAAATGATTCACCCCCCCCCCCCCCCCCACACACACACACACACACACACACACACACACACGTGTGTGAAGCGTGCCTTCTCTATAATGGCTTAGCTGGAGGAGGAGAGATAGCGGTGGTCTGGCTGCCAGCCGGGGTAATCAAAGTGCATGTCAGACGCTGGGGTCTTCCCTCCCGGCCCCCTCCCTCGGTGGCTGCTATTGTGATTTATGCCTTCTAACATGGGCGCCGTGGTCATATCTTTAAAATGTATGCTATTGTGCTTTTGTGCTACGGTATCTTTGACTGCTGCAGGCCTGTAATAAGCCCGTCCAATCATTTAATTCATCCCAAATGAAAAGACTGGACGGCCTACCTGTCTGTCCACCTAGCTACCAGGCTACCTGCGGGAACTCACTGAGCGTGACCGGCGTCCTTCACAAGGCTAGGCAGAGAAAATGCTAAAGCTAGCATGCTATTCATGCGTTTTGGGGGTATGAAAAGGTAGGGCAGGCGATTTGGACAGTAAGCTATATTTGAAAGTATCAAACCAAAAAATCAAACCCTTCCCTTTGGCCCAAAAGGGAGGGGTGCGATTTTGCGGTTGGTAAGTATCCAACAGAATATATATTTTAAACCGCAGCTTGCGGTTTAAAACTTTCAAAATGTAGCCTCCTCTCCAACTTGCCTTCCCTACCTTTAACCGCAAGATGCTTTGGATGAAAGCATCTGCTAAACGACAGAATAGTTACAATTAATCGACCCGTAAACAAACAAACAAGTCAAACAAACATCACCCACCTCGCTACAGAAGGACTTGGGGCTGAGGCAGGGGGGGTCGCAGGAGCTGTTGTCTCCGGGCGGATTGATCGGAGGACATCCGCCTGCGGGTCAAAGGTCATCGGTGTGAAACACACCGGATACACACAGAAAGTGATCATTTACATCGCATTGATTTATCCGGTCACCATTTCAGCTGCTCAGTTCGATCTCTCAGGCTGTCAGTGACGAATATCCCAGTAAGACCAGTTACCCCTAGGCGTACATCAGTATCAATATCTATGAGGCTAAGTGAAGTTCTTCAGTGAGTATTCGCATACAAAATCTATCAATCATCACCATCAACCTCACATAAAGACATGAGTTATGCTTAACAGGCACTGAATTTCTCCACGGCAACTAAACGCATCGAGCAACGGTCAATGTGTTGATTATATTATTTCAATGATATGTTTATTAACAGGTATGCACAGCTTCAGAACTGAAAATGTAAATCACATTCCCAATTTAAATCATGCAATGACCAAAGAATGAACCATGCAACCCTGACATCCAGCAGTGTTTAGTGTGATCGGATAAGTGACTTTGTGAGAGTGAGAGAGAGTGCTACCTCTGTAGCTGTGACACTGTATTAGTGACTTAGTGAGAGAGTGCTATACCTGTACCTGTTAGTGACTTAGTGAGAGAGTGCTACACCGTTACCTGTGAGACGGTATAAGTGACTTAGTGAGAGAGTGAGAATGTGCTACACCCTTACCTGTGACGTTGACCCCATCGGAGCGCTGGCACCAGGTGTTGAACTCTGTGGAGTTGGTCTTGCGGACGCTCTTCCAGGTGTACTCGTAGCAGGCCCCGTCTTAAAAGGCACAGGACAGCCAGTCAGTCCCCAGGTGACAGCATAACAACTTCCCACAGGATCAGGTGTTGTGAATTTGAAAGGCTGGCTTACATCTACTTATCCGCAGACTGTTGCTGTTATAGACTGATACGATACTCCATCGATTCATCAGGCGAAAAGCTTTCTGGACGTCGACCGGCTTCATTATGCCGGGCAACAGACGGAGATGAAAGATGTGTCCGCTAAGTTATATATCTACTTAATTAGCGAGGGCGGCGGGGGCTACCGTATCAGCCCAGAGTGGCCTCCGCGGCCCAGCGCTTTAATCTTTAATAAAAGCTTTCGCTTAATGACTTTCTATCAATGCAATTACGGCTATCGATATCTCCATCCGCGGCGCCACTGACCCGGGTGATATGGCCCTGCGTGGGTCGGGGAATCTCAGAGGCAGCGGAGGAAAGTGTTTAACCTTGAACTTAAAGAAGCAGATGTCTCTTCTCTGGGGAGTTTTAATACAGTATCATCATCTCCCGGATCAATAGACGAGCTGTGGTTTGCCGGAGAGAGATCAAGTTTCTACCTCCGCTTTATCCACTCCCTCCCTCCCTCCTTCCGTTCTTTAATCTCCCATCCTCTTGTTCTCTCTCTCGTCTTCCCTGCGGCCTCTTCCTGTCACTCAACTCGTTTCGCTCCCGTCCCCTCTCCATGCTTTCATTTCGAGATTTCATTTGCTCTTTATTAACGAGCAAAAAAGAATAAATGAAATGCGTTTCTTCATTCCCCACTGTCCCTGGCTCATTCATATTATTCTCTTCCTCCCTTGTCCTCCCCCCATTGGAGGGTGGACAAGGGGGAGAAGGGGGATTGCGGAGGGGGGGGGTTGTAAAACCAGGTCAGGCCATAGAGGACTCAAGGGCTCGGGGAGAGAGAGAGAGAGAGAGAGAGAGAGAGAGAGAGAGAGAGAGAGAGAGAGAGAGAGAGAGAGAGAGAGAGAGAGAGAGAGAGAGACGGGGACGAGCAGGGCCGGATGGGGGGGTTAGCTGGAAGAGTTGCACGGGGGGGGGGGAGTGATCCTACAGAGGGCTGGCGGGGCTGTCTGGGAGCGCTGGGTGAGAGGTTATAGAGAGGGGGGGGGGGGGGGGGGCGGGTTTCACTGCCCGCTGAACCACTGGCCTCGCGATGAGGGTTTGGTGGAAGGCGATTAACAGGCACCACTGCACCCTGTCAACCAATCGGCGCTTACCGAACACAGGGGGCGCCAGGGCAGTGACCGGTCTGAGGCTCACCCAAGACAGCACAACAGCACTGGAGGAGTGTGTGTGTGTGTGTGTGTGTGGGGAGGTAATTCAACATGTAAGAGAGAGGCTCTTATTTTGGAGGAATTCCAAATTCCACATCAGTTCTCTCTTCTTCCCCCCCAAGATATAAAAACACAAAAGTAAATTCCCAAAGGCAGACGAGGTCGTGGTTCTCATTTTGTCCCTTTCACTCTCATCATCACTTGTCGAAAAGCCGATTTGTTAGCGTCGGCTCAGCTGAGACAGTTCATCAGCCCCGACTAAAGGACAGTCTACTCTGGTGTGCTGGACTCCTGGGACCCCCTAGCCCGAGCCCCTCAGTGGGCGGGATTAGCCCCATCAGACCCAAGCAAAAGCGATGTACAGGGTGACGGTCTCTCTCTGGTGTCCAGTCGCAGGCCCTTGCAGCACGACCTGTTCCCGGGTATTGACCAGTACAGGCGTACCTGTGCAGGGGCGGGACTCCCAGGCCTGGTCCGGACACAGCTGCAGGTTCTGGGGCTCCTGGGCCATGACGGGCCGGACCCGCACCTGCACCGAGCCGAAGTCCACCCCCGCCTCCTTAGCGCACACGCTCACACACAGGCTCCACTCCGACCACTCCATCAGGTAGCACTCTCCTGCAGGGACGCACGCACGCACACACACACACACACACAAACAAAGCAGTGTGTGTCACGTGCCATTATATATTGGCTCCTGAAGGACAGAACAGACAGAACTTGGTTTTCATGCGACTTGTAAACCATTAATCTACTGAACTGTGTTGTGCTGGTTTAGATGGACACCACTCAGGTTGCCTGGCAACTGGAGGGGTTGCTAGTTAGATCCCTGACTCCTTATGGCCAAGTAAAAGGCTCAGATGGTCTTGCGTGTTTGACGCCGTCCTCAGTTTATAAATGGTTGATTGTGAGAAGGGTCGATGGTAATAATCAGAGGGCGACGAGTGGCTCTAAAGTCGCAGTGGTTGGAAAGTTCTGTGTACACCGAGGTATGCTCGCAGTATTGACCTTCAGCTGACTGGGGCTGACCTTGAGGTTTGGGTTTGTGGTGGAGGGGACTGTGGTGGATGCAACTGTCTGGAGGGCTGATAGAGATTGAATTACTGCACTCCATCACGGCCAAACTGCCAGTGTTCACCTCATTATTCTGTATTGACTGTCTTTGTTCAATAACTAGAGTGTCTGCCAGGACTCCTGGACTGGGGGCCAGAGAGAGAGAGGGGGGGGGGGAGTGCTTCACTGCCTTGGACTTGCAGGCAAATTTGGCTGGCTAGATGGTGTTGTTGGTGGTGGGGTTAGAATTGGCTGTGGTGGTGTAAGGGCAGCTAATAATGGTGTTGGGGTTGGTACTGGTGGTGGTGGTGGAGGTATTGATGTGGTTGGTGTGGTGGTGGTGGAGGTGGAAGTGATGGCGGTGGTGGTGATGGTGATGGTGGTGGTGGTGGTGATGGTGATGGTGATGGTGGTGGTGGTGGTGGTGGTGATGATGATGGTGGTGGTGGTGGTGGTGATGGTGGTGGTGATGGCGGTGGTGGTGATGGCGGTGGTGGTGGTGGCGGTGGTGGTGGCGGTGGTGGTGGCGGTGGTGGTGGTGGTGGTGGTGGTGATGGTGGAGATAAAGGGGTTGTAGTGGTGGATATGGTGGTGGTGATGCTGCATGGAGGTGGTGTTGAACCAGACAGAGTCTAGACAGTGTTGCCCATCAGTAATTTAATTGAGTTCCTCTTGTTGGGGCCAACAAGGGGCCGTTTCAAACAAACGCTGGCGTGAACCACGAGAGATGACGTTGCTTGGCTTCGGTTCGTGTTTGAGTGCGTGTGCCTGAGAACTTTAAAATAAACAAAGCATTGATGGCCTCACCAGGGAAGAGCGTCACTCTGAGTGGCTCATAGCTATGTGATAAACAACAGATGTATGAATGACGCATTCACTCCATTTTAATATCACACTTAGATCCATATTGATGGATTAAGATGCAATACATCATTCGTCCGTTTGACTAATAATGAAGAATGTGTCGCGCTTGTTGAAAGGCTCTGATAAATGATGTGGTTTCATTTCAGACACTCATGCAAAGAATTCATTCACTGCTGTGAGGAGTCTGTGATAACAATGTCAAATGCGATCAATCACGTTTTATCAACGCTCTACTTTTATATAATGTAGATCTCTTAAGGCAGAGATCATAAGGGTATCATAGAAGTACTTCAGTAATAAGTCATTACTAAAAGCTCATCTTTCAAGCCATAATAATATGACATGTTGTGATTGCCGTTCTCTTGGGTGATAAATGCACTACTTGAAGTTTCACCACTGAAGAAGAGACCTTCACAACGTCATTTATTAACGTTTTTACTTTTGCTGGTTAGATAACTAGATAACTCTCAATAGTTAAATGTTTCTCTGGCCTGTGACTCCATCTTTGGTCTGACTATGTTTGCCTGATTGCACACAACACAACACTTGATGAATAGTATTTTGTTTGTTTCTTCAAATCATTATGGGGTCGGTTTTTATAAACAGGATCTTCAAATTAAACCTTTGAAAATACAAAACTTTTTGAATTACCCGGCTGTAGTAAGCCGTCTAGCTAGTGTGTAAACGGATGCTGATGAGAGCGCGGTAAGCGAGGGTTACCTGGGCAGGGCAGGGTGCAGCTCTCCACGAGCCTCGTCTCCTTGTTACCGTCGGCGACGGCCTGGAGGCCGCTGCAGAGCTCCTCCTCCACCAGGCTGGGGGGGGCGCGGCCCGACCCGTCGGACACGAAGCAGGAGGTGTTCCTGTAGCGCAGCCCGTGGCCACACACCACATCCCCCTTAGACCACAACACACACGTCAAACGTTGCCTTGGTAACCAGCCAACTAACCTGAGTTCCCATTCTACTTTTTTAAATCTGGCATAGTGACCGAGACAATGTAACACGGCCAAACCGAAAGTCACACGGAAATCATAACATTTGGGTCCGCTTGATTCTCTGGTTCGTCTTTTACTGTGTATATTAAACCCCCTCTTTACTTTGTCATTTAGCCCGAGACGTTTGCATCCACAGTGACTAACAGCACACTCCGGTTGACGTCATGAAGGGTATCCGTCTCACTTTGGGGCTGTGAGTGTGGCACCCTTTGTCATCCTAGCCAGACCTAGCACCACCCAGTCCCCTGCGCGATGTGTACGTCACAAAACAACACTGCTTCGGAGAGACAGCCTTAGTTATTCCCAGTCCGATCCCATCAGATGTACCCTGAAGAGGCAGGATGGAGGGTTTGGACCCCCAGCCCGAAGGTCCCCGGTTAAACGCCCCCCATGTCCACAGCCTAACCTGTGGACATCCTGGAGCTACGCTCCCCATACCTTCTGCTTAACGGCATGTATCTGACGTCACTGTAGAATGCTTCTTTACTAATACAAAATAATAGACTAGGGTGCTGGACTGGAGATGGTCCGTGTTCGATCCCCCAGCCTAACCTGTAGATATCCTCAGGCAAGATGCTTGATGAAGCCCTGGATGCAAAGCTTCTAACATAATAACTGTATGGTTGTCAGTGAAGGTTGTGTTTCATGTTTGTTCACAGCATGTGTCCACAGCAGGTGAACCACCACATCAGGCTCACCTCCACCCGGCACTCGGACCAGGCGCCTTGCTGCCACTGGTAGCAGGGTCGGGCGGGGCAGGGCTTCCACTGCTGCATCTGGGGGGAACAGGGCCGGCCGTCCCCCTGGGGGTCCTGGACCACGGACCTCTGGCGCCACATCTTCCCTGGACCAGACACACGAGGCGTGACATCGTCAGCACGGCACGCCACACAGTACGGAACACAGATGCTAAGGGGTTACAGGGTGCGTTCAAAAAAACGTTTCCTATGTCCTGTTTCCTATCGTTGGTTTGCTTTACCCCCCCGGAGGAGACAAGTGGTAAAAGTTAGTGGTCGAGCAGGAGGAAGTGAGGCGTTAGTGGTTGAGGAGGAGGGAATTAACGAGTTTAGGACAGCTGAGCTGATGGGCGTTATTTAAAGGGAAGTCCTCCACTGTTGATGATTTGGGCCAATTACAACCTTCAAACTTGAATGTCTAATGATGGAGTCGGAAAACTTCAAAGTGATCCTGTGTAGGATACACTGATGTATCCTCGGTTCAAAGCAGCTTTAGGCTGCGTTAGGCTGCTTTGCTTGCTGATCACGTATCAGGACAGCGAGTACAATGGCCATCAAGAACTTTTAGAATGCATTTCACCTGCTACACTAAACTTTGGTTTGAAGATATGCGAATAAAATGGCGTATAATAAGGTGAAAGTCTGTGTGTGCAAGTGTGCGTGCTTGCGTGTGTAAGCATATGTGCGTGCGTGTGTCTGTGTATGCATGTGCGCCCGTGCGTGCGTGCGTATGGATGTGTGTGTTGTTTAAAAGAAGGTATAAGGAGGTATGCTCATGACACATTATAACCTCCCTTCCAGTTCCGCGATGCAGACCCAGTCTACTCTATTATGGGGCAGCGTAATTCTTGCAGGTTTAATTAATCCAATTAATCATACGTAGCAGTGCTCGACTGAACAAATCAGCTTTTTAAAGAATTGCCCACCGTACTGTACTGTGTCGCAGCCATATGGATTAACGCAGAGAAAAAGTGTTGAATTAATGTATGGATTAATCTCAGTCCAATGGGCTAAAAGCATTTCTGCTATGCTAACCAAAACTCTGCACGGATCCAATACATCATTTATGCACACGCAGACCTGCTACACACACACACACACACACACACACACACACACACACACACACACACACACACACACACACACACACACACACACACACACTCACTTACACACACACTCACAGACACAGACAGACACGCACATGCACACACATGCACACACAAACACACACACACACACACACACACACACACACACACAGACCTAGACACCTACACACACATGCACACGCACTCACTGATAAACTGTAAACTGATACCTATGTTAAACGCCTCTCATTTTAACGCTTCACGGTCAGTTCAATGTTTTATCTGGTGTAAAGCCAGGCTCCACCTCTTTCACCCTCTCAGCATCCAACTGGTAATCTTTTGGCTTAACAACCCTCCTTCTGAGCTCTGCTGTATCTAATAGCATATAAAACACCATGTTAACATAGTGTCTCTCTCTCTCTCTCTCTTTTCACATGCACACTTTTTTCATCCATGCACGCACACACGTACAGACACACACACATGTATGTTTGCACACACACACACACACACACACACACACACACACACACACACACACAGGAGGGTGACGGTTATGGACTATGAGGGAGGCGATGGGAAATGGCTGCTAACATCAACATAAACATGAAACTATTATATAAATTATGTAAATAAAACGAAAAACCCTCATGCCTCTATTGTGTTTTATCATACGGTATCAGAGGGACAGATTTTATTTACCCTACTCGCCAAGGCATTTCTCAAAGCTCTGACCTGCCGTCAACGTTTCTGCTTTTCAGGTGCTTCTTGCTGAGTGAGCACGCTCAGTCTAGCAGGAGTGTGTGCATTAGTCGCTCGCTCCAACATCAGTGCAGGAACCGTTCCCGCCCGGTGAAGAGTTGATGAGCATGACTTCCTAACCCTGTATGTTAATCCTGCGCCCGCTGAGGCTGCATCTTCTCATTGAAGGGCTCCCTGCTAAGTTATGCACAGCGCCGCACGACTTCTGGCTCAGAGACTGCGTTTTGCTGTCACCTCTTCTGGGATGACACATCCGGATCCCGGGGAAAAACTCATTTCAACTGCGAAGGACTTTTATTTTGTGATCCTGAAACTTTCCCAAGGTGCTCTGGGTTTTTGTGAATGAACAAAATGCGTTGAAACTGCGAAGGACTTATATTTTGTTATCCTGAAACTTTCCCAAGGTAGTGAGGTTTTTGTGAATGAACAAAACTCATTTAAACGGCGGAGCACTTTTATTTTGTGTTACTGAAACTTTCCCAAGGTAGTGGGTTTTTTGTGGATGAACTCATTGGTTAAAAATAAATACTGGCAAGTTTGACCTATTCAAGCACATAGTGTTTTAACACCAACAACAGTAGTTTTGTAACATAGACACAAAACTAAAGAAACTTTCTCCTTTTAGAGAAAACACAGTTTTCTTACCTTGTAAACCGCAGGTCTGAGAACACTCTGACCAGACGGACCACTCAGACAGCTGACAGTTCACCGGACACTCAACCACACAGGAAGTGTTCATCTGCCACTTCCTGTCCAGATTCAGCTGCAAAAGGAAGGGACATTAGGAAAGGCTAATGAAGATATATTTAATAAATCAATGCAGTATTCCCCTTATAAGTCTGAAAACACTCATGATCAGATTAGGCAGAGATCTGATCATCAGTTAGACATGCAACCCAAAAAGAAAGTTGAAATAAATATATTGTTTATTGTTGCGACTTTCTTTGTCCTCTGTTGCAACAATATGCTTGAGACCAACTTGGGTAAAATCACAGTTTGAAAACCACTGCTCTAAGATATAGTTCTCAGCAGCTCAGAAAACACTATAATACCCAGAGGCCATTACGTGAGCCGGATGATACATGGTGCTCAGCAACGGCCTCTGTGGCCCTCTGGGACACTGAGTCTTTTCGGTGAAGCTGTTCCTGAGACAGTGTGGGTTTTCTCCTTTTGTGAAGAAGCCCAGATGGTAATTATGGGGGCCATAGGTTAAAGAGCTCTGGGGGCGACTTCTTACCAGAGCCTTCAGGCCCCTATTACAGACAGACAGGACAAATTGTAAAAGGGATAAACTCCTTAGCCTGAGGCACAGGCAGCATCGCTAGCATGGAGCCTCTGTTGAATATTTCATACCGCTCTCGGCCTCATAGTCGAGAGTTGAGCCACTGTGAGAATAGCAATAAGCAAATTATGTGGACGAATACTGCGGGTTAATTGATGTTTAATCGGAAAATGTGAACAACTCTCAGTTGGCTACTGTTTTGTGAAATGCTTTATGTGTGATTATCAAACCGGGTAAACACACAAACATTGTGGATGGTTTGCAGCACATTTTCTTGATGGAAAGCCCCAATGAGGATTGTGGGTATTGTAGTCAAATAAAGTATCATGCCATAAGCATGCTTATGCTTATTTGCTTATGGAGACTGGTATAAGCAGCGCACTATATTTAGATAGCTCCAAGAGCTTCCTCTCTTCCATGAGCTTAGTCTCCGGAATCAGACTTCAGATTAATATCTAAGGACTGCTGCCAGAGGAGCTCAAATCCCTTTCTCCGTTTTATTTTTTCTCTTCTTATTTATTTCAACCAATCACGTTGCCGGAGGCCGGGATCTGTAAGCGTGTAATTGGCAAACACAAAGTTGGCCAGTACTAGTTCAGTCTGATTAAACGTGTCTGTGAAGGCCTCACATCGACACAGTGTACACTGGCCACTTATGTTCACGCACAAATTACTTTCCTTCGGTAGAATATCTCTGTATGGGAAATAGGAAATTAGGCGTAAGTCCTCCCCCCTGAGGTCATTGGTTCCCGGCCCAGTCTGTGTGAGGCTCCTCCCAGAAAGGTTAATATGACAGTAGGACTGGGAGAAAGAATCAAAAGGGAATGGTTGTTAGAACCTAGAACCGTTTACCTCCTCGCAGAACTTGAGGTTCACTGATTTGCCGTCGCTCCGGACGCAGTCCAACATCCGGGTTTTGGTCCCGGTACCGCACACGGCACTCGCACTCAGCTGACACGTGCTCCAGTCTGGAGGGAGGAAAACATCAGAACCACAACATTAGAACCAGAACACTAGAATCACAACATCACAACATCAGAACCAGAACATAAGAACCACAACTTTATAACCACAACATTAGAACCACAACATCAGAATCACAACATCAGAACATCAGAACCACAACATCACAACATCAGAACCACAACATTAGAACCACAACACTAGAATCACAACATCACAACATCAGAACCAGAACATAAGAACCACAACTTTATAACCACAACATTAGAACCACAACATCAGAATCACAACATCAGAACATCAGAACCACAACATCACACATCAGAACCACAACATCACAAATTCAGAACCACAACATCCCACTCCAGGAAACAGACATAAAAACATCTCCCTCCGTGAAACGTTCCCTGTGTTTCATTATTCTTGGGTTTTTATGTATTTATTTAATGTGGACCTCCCAATTAGCATAATAGGTGTAAAATAAAAAATATGCAAAGCAGACGCATTGTTTGAGTGTTTGAAGTGGAACACCCTTATTTTGAACATCGGTCCACAGAGAGGGCTTTCAGACCCTGACAAATGGAAGAACCGAAAGAAACATACTTGTACAGAACGTTTAATTCTCGAAAACAATCTAAAATGTAAGGCGAAAGTAAGCGTAAAGGAAACAGAGGAGATGGTGTGTGGGAACCATAGTCTCATTGCTAGGGGGTCACCTGATAACTGCAATGTGTGATCCCCAAAGTCC
The DNA here is from genome assembly GCF_949987615.1 of Pollachius pollachius. NCBI lineage: Eukaryota > Metazoa > Chordata > Actinopteri > Gadiformes > Gadidae > Pollachius > Pollachius pollachius. The sequence continues at coordinate 45,343,490 of NC_136934.1, read as the reverse complement.
TCAAACTAACTCTAGGATACCCCTTAATCCCTAAGTGCTCCTTAATTAAGTGTATCTCAAGTCAGTGTTCAGACACTTTGGGATAAGAGGCCGTGAAATGAAGTGGTAAATGAGTGTGTGAGTGTCCTCCAGTAACACAGGTCTCGGAGCCGCTTTTACACCGAATGAATACAGCCAGCACACCTTCCTCCTACGTGCGTATGAGAGATAGTTAATACAGCACTGACCTATAAATCCCAAAATAAAAGCTTTGAAGTCTAAATCCACAGGAGAGGCAATTGCAATGAAAGAAAACCAACGTGAGAGCTAAAGAAAGAAATAGAGATAAAGAGAAAGAGAAAGAGAGACTGAGCAAGATAGAAAGAGAGAGAGAGACAATGAGAAAGAGGAAGAGAGAAAGGGAAAGAGAAAGAGAGAAAGAGAAAGAGAGAAAGGGAGAGAGGGAAAGAGAAAGAGGGAGAGAAAGAGAAAGAAAGAGAAAAAGAGAAAGAGAAAGAGAAAGAAAAAGAGAAAGAGAAAGAGAAAGAGAAAAAGACAAAGACAAAGACAAAGGATGCATGCCAGAAAAAAAAAAAAGATAGTTCAAATGTTCTGCGCTAAAGTCTCGTTCACGATGCTGTGAACCCACAATTGACACCCTGGCCCAAAGGCCATGACCAGGCGCCGGACCTTCCCGCCACTCAGTCCAACGCTCTGACTTTCTATGGACGTTTCCCCCCACGCCGAGCTCGTGACAGGACGCCCGTCAAGCTGTTGTTTACATGGCTTCCTCACCCGCTGAACGCCGCCACAGGCGTGGGGAGGCTTGCGGGCCGCGCCGTCATTTGAAGCGGGTCTCCAAACACCATCTGGCCCGACACGGATCTCCATCAGAGCAGATGATGGGACTGCGTTCTGACGGGTCGCCCGCTCTCCATATGAGTTCACCTCACACGGCCTGTCTGCCATCAGGCCTGTCATATGCCCGCCCCATCTGTCTGGGCTGGGCTTGGCTGAGAGAGAGACTGTTTATCAGTCACTGATGGTCTCTCTATCCATCTTCAATCATCTAGATATCTAGGCACTTGTCTACCTACCTGTCTACGTAACTATATGTCTTTATCTATGGATGTTTATCAATGTATGTATATATCTATCTCTCTCTCTTTGTAGACACATCTATCTTTGCCTGTACGTCTGTCTGCCTGCCTGTCTGTCTATCTGTCCATCCATCCGTTTGTCTGTCTGTGTATCTGTCCATCGGCCCGTCTATCGGTCTGTTTGTCTGTCTGCCTGTCTGTCTGTCTGTCTGCCTGTCTGTCCTTCCACCATTCGTCACTCATTTAGAGGAGTGGGAGTCTTTAACTTTAGTTTGGCACCTTAGACGATAACAAGGGACATATGAACTAACATCTTTCCTTTCCTCCTGTCCTATGTAGTTTGCTGCACAGCTCTCTACAGCACACACCCTTGTAGTCTCAACATTTTCCCCGTTCAAACGGAGAGGCGGGATGTGAAGAATAAACAGGTTGCCTTCAAAAGAAACGTCCAAAAGACACCAGTGCCACAAAGCAAAGCGAAAAGACGCATTCCCTGAAGTCGGGCCTTTCACATCCACTCCCACTGTCTGTCGGCTCTTTAACGCCATGACACCTATGCGGTTAATAATGGAGCGACAGCTGCACAATGGCGCCAGAACCAGGTTGTGTGATGTGAAGGGAGGCCTACACAGTTCATCATGTGGTCACATCCCAAAGCAGGCACCCACGTGCTGACACCAAAACCACCTACATGCTGACTGTCACCCACCAGCTCTATAACGGTGCGACACCCATTATGTTCTCACCAGCACTGTGTCTTCTCCACGCTGTTTATAATGCGGTGACAACCACCTGCTGCCGACACCCAAACGCTCTTTATATATACCGTGGTGGCACCCTCGGTGATGCGGTGACACTCACAGATCTATAATAGTTCACAGTTCAATGGCAGTCTGGAAGTCAGGGGGGAAGTTAGGGGAGACGGGAGGGGGAGACGGGGGCTCCCCCGCCGCCTCGCTCAGACAGGAGACGGCTGGCTGGTTCCAGCAACGACGCCGCCATTTGAGAGCTCTGCTCCACCCTGTGATGCCCCCCCGCTGAGGGGGAGGGAGGTGGGGAGGGAGGCGGAAGGGATGGGAAGAAATAGGAATGAGGGGAAGCTTGAAGAGGCAGAGACAAACGAGGACGAGAAAACGGCGGAGGGGAGGGGATTAAGACGAGGGGGAGAGAGAGAGAGAGAGAGGGAGGGACGGAGGGAGGGGGAGAGAGAGAAGGGGAGAGAGAGAGAGAGAGAGAGAGAAAGAGAGAGAGAGAGACAGATAGAGAGAGAGGGGCAGAGATAGAGAAGGTGAGAGAGAGACAGAGAGAGCGAGAGAGAGAGAGAGAGAGAAAGAGAGAGAGAGAGGGGGGGGAGGAAGGAAGAGACGAGGGAAGCCTGACAGACATGAGAGAGAGCCCCTTGCCAGTGTATATCTGGGCTGTTGTGGGTGTTTACATCTCTTCTGGAGCTGCTGGGAGACTTAGAGGAGTGAGCAGCTGCTTCTGCCTGGCAGACTAATACACAGAGAGAACAGGGGAGCGGACATGTTCACAGCAAATAGATGGAGATTACCAGTGTCGCAGGAATATCACTCCTACTGATACTGATGCTGTTAGTAATACGACTGCTTACACTCGTAATGTCGATACTTATACCTATAATGACAAAATAATGAGGATGTCGACGATAATTATGATGGTGATGGAGACAGTATTATTAATGTAAAACAAATAATGCTTATCATAGTTGTACCAATAATAATGGATGGCAGGATAGTCTTCTGGTTAGGGTGCAATTTTAATGAGATCAGTGATACCTCATAAGATTATAATTACATATTAGTGAAAGTATAAGTAAATGTGCAGGCCTATAAATATATTTAAAGAAGCACATTAAGAGTGTTTCCCACACCACTCAGTGCTAAAGAAACATTGGGTGCTTAGCAACAGGCACCCTTATATGCAGATTAAAGATGGGGCTACCCATTGGTGGAGGCGGCAACAGTGGGCTCGCTTTGATTGGATGAGGAGGCCAGTCAGTCAAGCGCTTAGGGTTTCTACATCCGGTGCTTGCATGAATGGTACTGAGCAAAGTCGGCCAAAAGTCACTAAAAGAGATCATCTGGAGATCTTTATAACGTCAAGATGTTGTTTCGAACAAAAAGATATCAATGTATAGCCACAGGAAGAGGTTTCAAACAAGGGTTATTATTATTATTTTAGGCGTTATTATTTTAGCATTAATTCATAATTTTTAATTCAGTGCCAATTGCACTTCTCCAGAACTCACAGATGGCCGGTCCACCCCTATCAAACCAAACCAAACGATCATAGTCCAAGAAGAGTACGAAGAAGAATCTGTGCGTTTAAACGCAGACCGGCTGGGGCTGAAGTTACTCACTGCTTAATGCAGGCTCCTGAGAAATTCAAAATAGTTTTTTTGCCAATTTGAACAAAACCATCTCAATATTCATGTGCTATTTAATAAAGGCAAGTACACAATATAAATAATAATCATGTTAAAAAATAAATAATACAAATAAAATAATAATAAAATAACAAAATAAAATCTCAAATCATTGTGCAGTAGCCCCTCCGTGCCCCAGGGGGCGCTGTCCCTCTGGGGGCGGGGGGGGCGTGCGGTCACCTGTGATGTTGTAGAAGTAGTTGAAGCAGTTGAGGTTGAGAGCGCAGGCCTCGGCGTCGGTCGTCTCGGGGCACTGTCGCCCCATGCCGGGCGCTCTGATGGTGAAGGCTGTGCGCACGCGGCTCAGCATCCGGGTGCACGGCTGAGGGGGAGACAAGCTGGGGTGAGATGGAGGTGCTGCAATGGTTGTGTGTGTGTGGTCTCGTGTGTCTGGGTCTTATTGTTTGCGTGTGTGCATGTGTGTGGTCATTTGCATTTGTCTATATCTAATTGTGTGTGCGTGCGTGCGTGCGTGCGTGCGTGCGTGCGTGCGTGCGTGCGTGCGTGTGTGTGTGTGTGTGCACTTGCATGTGGTCATGGCCATTTGTCTGTATCTAATTGTGTGTGGGTGTGTGGTTATGTGCTTTTGTCTGTGTCTAATTGTGCGTGTCGGCGAACACCTCTTGTGTTCTGTCTTTGTTTGTCTGTCTGTTTTGTTTGGTTTGATAGTGGACCGCATGGTGTGTGCGCAAGACGCACAACTCACTGATGTGTGTGTGTGTTTGTGTATGTGCACGTTCTTGTGCGTGTGTGTTTGTGTGTGTGTGTACGTACTTGTGCGTGTATATGTGTGTGTGTGTGTGTGTCTGTACGCGTGAGTGTGTGTTTGTCAGTTTGTGTGTGTGTGTGTGTGCCTGTGCATATATCTGCTTCTTTTTGTGTCTGTGTGTGTGTGTGTGTGTGTGTGTGTGTGTGTGTGTGTGTGTGTGTGTGTGTCTGTGTGTCTGTGTGTGCGTGTGTGTGTGTGTGTGTGTATGCAAATGTGTGGGCTGTTTCTAAGATCCCCCTTCTGGAGGATTTCTAAATCAATATGAACCCGTACTGCAGCGGCCGATAAGGACAGCAATACTAAAGTCTGCTGTCAGCCGGAACCCAATCTCCCCTTCCCCGGTGGCTGGGCGGTGTCCACCTCCGTTCTGCCTCAGAGTGTTTTAACCGGTAAACCCGGCCGTCCGTCGTGGATTAGCAACCCGCACGTTTGCTCCGTAATCCAATCCTTCCAAATAAGTGGATTAGTATCCATGAGCCTTGATACCCTGCTGTCCCCCAGACCACAGTGTTTCCTTCCTCCTTTGTCTTCATCCTCCTCTGGCCCCCAGGAGGAGATGCAGAGGAGGTCGGGGTAGACGGGGTCTATAAGGAGGAGAAGGCGGCTGGGGATAAAGCCCTGGGACTACATCGTGGGGGCCCGGGGAGAGGGTTTGAGGGGGGTGGTGGTGTGGTGGGTGGTGCTGGGGGTGCTTGGGTTTAGAGGTGGTGGAGGGGATGGGGGGTTCAGGGGAGGTGGTGGAGAGGTGGGTTAACCGACAGTGATGGGGTTTAGAGTCGTTGGATGTGCTGGTTGGAGGTTCAGGAGAGGAGGTGGTAAGCTGGGTAGTTCTGGGGCTGATGGGGTTAACAGACTGTGATGGGGTTTAGGGGTGGTGGTGGTGGTGGTGGTGGAGGTGGTGGTGGGGGTTAGAGTCCTTGAGGGCTGCTGGCGCTGGGAGTGGTGCACAAGTCCATGACTGGGCCAGATGAATAAAGCATGAATAAAACATCTGATGCTCCGCAGCCCGACCGCGGTCTCATGTCCCCAGACTGCGAGGACGGCGGGAGATCTGCTACGCCCGCACTCCAGAGAGAATGTCGCGTGATTAACAATGGAGACGCCTCTGATGGGAGACCAGTGGGGGAGGCGGGGGCAGACGGGGGAGGCGGCGGTCCAATCTTGATCCACAAACTGTGGGCCAATCAACCAGACCGAGAGCGGGGGGTTTTGGGCCGTCTTGGGGCGGGGCTGCATGACTTCGGTGGGCTGCTCTGCCCGGTGTGTGTGTTTTACAGATCCTTCAATAAAAGGGTTGGGGAGTTTCAAAGGGCGAATGTTAGTGTTCTGAGTCTTAAAACCGGCCTCGTTCCTCGTGATAAATATTCCCTCTGTGCTCGAAGCAGAATAATGGAAGCGTTGGCAGTTCATATAATTTCCTTCTTTCGGGTAAAACTTTGGGTAAGCAATGAGCCGCAGGTGTACTTTTACGACCTCCTAAATATAACACATTGGAAATCTTTAGGATTCCCTGAAGCCATCTGGGAAATACAATACTGGGATTGAGCTGTGTTGTCTCAGGTGTTCTGTCCGTCTTTACTCTTTGTCTACGATGTCTTTCCCCACGGCTGTTGGGGAAGCTACTCTCTCCTCATAGCTGATTTAAACTTCTTCGTCGGTGCGTCTGTGAAGATCGTCAGTTCTGTCCTTCTAGCACCTTTTCCGACCCGCAGACTTGGACCCATACCAGAGCTCAGCAGCGTGTCGTGTGTATCCCCGGAGATACGCATCGAGGAAACACTGACCCGTGACAGTAGAATCAAATGGCAAACGTACCTGGGCGACATTAGAACACCGTTCGGTAAATTCATCAGACCGTTCCACCCTGAAATAACTTCTTCTGCATCCCATCCCTCGGAGGGGAGATATGGTTAATGGACTGCATTTATACAGCGCTTTTCTAACCAGTGGTCACTCAAAGCGCTTTACAATGTTGTCTAACATTCACCCATTCATGAACACATTCACACACAAACGGCGGTGTCAACCACGCAAGTCAGGGTGAGGTGTCTCGCTCAGAGACACCTCGGAACTCAGCTAGGAGGAGCCAGGGATCGAACTAGCAACCTTCTGGTTACCAGCCGACCCGCTCTCTGCCCCTCTGTGAAGACTGATCAGAAGGTCTGTGAAGGTCCATACACACGAGGGGGAAACACGTGACATAGACTCAGGGCTTTACCAGACTGCAGCGGTCCCAGGGGCCCCAGTCGTTCAGCACGCAGTCGTCAGGGCAGGGCAGCCGGCTCTCGCGGGCCCCCAGGGGCATCTCCTCGGGGTCGCAGAGGTAGTCCTCCACGGGGTCCGAGGGCCCGTCGATGGTGTTCAGCATGCACCTGGGGGGGGTGACATGGGGGGGGATTACCGTTGGGTTTTGCGGACCTTGCACGTTAACTCATTATTTTGCATTTTATTTATTGTAACTATTACTTATTTTATTAATTTAACCTAATTTTATCCATTTGTACTTATTGCACCGTTGGTCAGAGACAAACGCAATTTCAATTTTTCTATTTGTCTTGTACATATTTAATTGAAAATAAAGCTGACTTTGACTTTGACAAACAACAAAGGTAGCTCTAGCTAACAGGGAATGGGTTAACCCAGTAATTGTTAGTGCTTGCCACTTGGTTCTATGAACATCCTTACTGCACAGACAGCGATATAGTTGTTTCTCTTTCATCTGACAAATGTACTTATTGTAAGTCACTTTAGATAAAAGCGTCTGCTGAAGGCCCTAAATGTAAATGTAAATGAAAAGATTTTCTGTGAAACTCACTCCCTCATGGCGGCAGTTCTCCACTGTTTAAGAACGGTCCAATACAACATTCCTCATGTGATAATTGCGGAGTGGCACTCATTGAATTACACGAAGGATTAGTGTCTGTACGACACTAAGCCGATACAACAAAGTCAGTGTTTATGGGTTTGATGTAACTTTACAAACACACACCAAGTACAACCCCACTCGCACGCACACACATGCACACACACACATACGCACACATATACACGGACACTCACTCACTCACACACACACACACACACATACAGACACACACACACACACACACACACACACAGAGCGATCCTTTCCCCTGGCTCTGGTACCTGACTTTGCGGGTCTGTACCCCCTCTCCGCAGTTCTCCTTCAGGTCCACGTTGCTGACCTTCCAGAGGCTCCAGGGCTCGGCCACCCAGACGTACTGGTTACAGTCGCTCTGGCAGGGCACCACCTCGTACACCTGCGGGGGGGGGGGGGGGGAACAGCATGACTCCCTCTGACCCCCAAAAAACAGGTCCTCACTCTCAGTGTTCAGCTGAACCGGAGCCATGTGTTCATCAGTTGAAGGGACCCTGTTCTCCCCCCTTTATCGCAGTCATCACCGGCCGTGGTGAAATCGTCCCTGGTCAGACGTCCCACAAGTGGGGATGTCTGACCAGAAGAAGAAGATGGATAAACAGATCTAGGTCTCCCCCTTAGTCACCTCCTTCGTGGACTATCCCAAGAGCTAGGCATGAGACGGACCCGCCCCATTGTAGCTCCGGGTGAACCCACCCCCCCCCGTTCGTTTTGTCACAAGTGGACAGATTGTTAAACGGCTTTGTAACGACCCATCTGCCTCACATCTTGTGGTGAAATAGAGAGCCTTTAATCAAGAGAAAGTGTTATGGCCAGCGTAACGATTCACGGCCCTCTGAATCAGGGAGAGTCGTTCTTACCTGAGCCTGCAGAGGAGAGTTATGTCCGCCGGGTCACGGCGGAGAGGAAGAGCGAGACACAGGGGGGGGGAGAGGGGGATGAAAAGGGACACAATGGTTAGACGAATGGGGACATGTTCAGTGTGTGTACAGTCGGAGCAGCACTTGATTAATGCTCGGTCCCACAGAAGAGGAGGAGAGGAGCGGGGCTGGGTCTCTGGCACTGGTGCCTGTGCGTTGAGCACGGCCAAGTGCACCGGACCCCCGGCCAAGCCTACAGATTGACACAACGTTAATCTGCAGCTGTGATGTTCCCGCTGGCTCTGAAAAATCCTGGAAGAGCCTTTCATACTCCCCCCCCCGCCCCGAACCGCCAGCCCATAACCAACCTCCCTTCGTCTCCCAGCCCCCCCACACCTGCCAGCCCGTAACCACTCTGCCATCGTCTCCCCCCACCCCAGGCCCCACAACCCACACTCCCAGCCCTTAACCAGCCTCCGATCGTCTCCCCCACATCCCGAAGCCCATGCCCACCCTTTCACTGTCGTCTGCCACCACCGCAGCCCCCTCTCACCTGCTGGACTCAGAGCAGACTCAACACGCAGGCTGGGATCCGTGTGTTTATAGCTTTTTCTCGTTTGGCGCGGTCGCCGCTCAGTAAACACGAATGCCAATATTAGGGAGGAAGGTGTGGACGTTCATTAGGATGCGATGTTTACACTCTGTGCTTTACACTCTGTTCTTGTTTCTCTCCCGCCCCGCGAGACGTCCTTGAAGTCTGTCGCCGTTATATCAACCCCTCTCATCCGTACGATATGATTCAGTGGGACTGTGCTGTTGCTTCCCCTGCTAACAGTGTTATTTCTGCAAGGCTAGGCAGGAGCGTCTGAACAAACATCTATTTTTCAAACCCATTATTTATGAGGGTATTCTGGTCCGTTTCGGAAGCTTTTCATGGCATTTACATTTATATTATGTCACGTGATATTTTCGTCTTCGATCGAAGCAACCTTTTACGACAGTTTATGAACAATAGCTTCGTCACTGCGATGTCATCTCCGAAACAGACCACCGTGGGGGGCGCGAGACTGCGAGGGTCCGGTACGCCCTGTTAGTGCTCGGTGATGAATAGCAGGCTGTGAGGGGACGGGACGCACATACCTGATTGATGTGGTCCAGCTTGGGGCAGGGCCGCCCCCCGTTGTAGGGCTTCTCACGGAGCCACTTGGAGCGCACTTTGACCCCGCTGCCGCAGGACTTGCTGCAGCGGGACCAGTTGGACCATTCGCTGAGCTTACAGTCAGAGGGGCACGCGATGATGCAGGCCTCCTCGATGTAGCCTGCACGCACGGAGGGGAGAGACGCACCACACACACACGGACAGGGTCAGCCAGGACCTGGTCTCAGCCCAGACCTGGTCTTAGGTGGGACCTGGGCTCAGCCGGGGACCTAGTGTCGACCAGGACCTGGTCCCAGATGGCACCTGGTCTAAAAGTGTGGTGGGGGGGGGAATACATTCCCACCCCTCTTGGTAATGTATCATAAACTTACGGCCAAATTGTCATTCAGTCAAATTAAATCAACGGGTTAGTACACTGCTTTCCATGCCTGGTCGCACAGAATTAATATTGATTGTTTTAAAAACTCTGGGCTGGCAGAGAAAATGAAAGTAAGAGTGCTTTCTCCACATTATACAGCAAATCTATTCCCCCACCTCCTCCTCCTCCTCCTCCTCCTCCTCTCCTCCTTCTCCTCCTCCACCTCCACCTCCTCATCCCCCTCCTCCTGCTCTCCTCCTCCCCCACCTCCTCTCCTCCTCCTCCGCTCCTCCTCCCCCACGCCTCCTCCTCCTCCTCCTCCTCCTCCTCCCCCACCTCCTCCTCCTCTCCTCCTCTTCCACCTCCTCCTCCTCCCCCTCCTCCTGCTCTCCTCCTCTTCCTCCTCCTCCTCCTCCCCCACCTCTTCCTCCTCCTCCTCCTCCCCCACCTCCTCCTCCTCTCCTCCTCCTTTCCCGCTCCTTTCAACTGTAATGTGACCGAGGAAGGGGAGCACCACACGTCTTCAGAAAGGGCAGAATGCTCCGGATTGAAGCGGACCCGAGGAGAACGGCAAAGAGAGAAAAAGCGATCCTTTCACAGATGAACCTCCGCCCAGCGATTGATTTTCAGCTCCAGCGTGTGGAATGAACACAGACAGACATTCAAAGGTTTTAATTTCATGGCCTGTTATATAAAACCCGACGAAAATACGCAGGGGCATTCAGCGAGGATTGCGGCGAGCCTTATCAGTCCAATCTGTTCCCCCCCCCCCCCCCCCCCCCCCCCCCTCTCTTTCGATGGTCCGGGAGCCAATGGGGTCATGCCTCAGTTAAGGGGCTCGTTTTAACCTTCTTACGCCCATTATTATTGAGATTAGTTGGAACTCGGCCCATTTCTGGACTGGGATGTAGATATTTTTTGTAGGCCAACAAACACGTGCAGAGCGGGGGGGGGGGGGGGGCTGGTGAGAGACACAGAGAAAGGGTTTGATACTGAAACACAGACTGTGTATGATAGAGAGGGTTTGATACTGAACCACCGACTGTATAGCTGTGTGTGACTGAGAGGGTCTGATACAGAACCATCGACTGTGTACGATAGAGAGGGTTTGATACTGAAACACAGACTGCATAGCTGTGTATGACTGAGAGGGTTTGATATTGAACCATCGACTGTGTATGATAGAGAGGGTTTGATACTGAACTACCGACTGTGTATGATAGAGAGGGTTTGATACTAAAAAACCGACTGTGTTTGCTGGAGAGGGTTTGATACTGAACCACCGACTGTGTATGCTGGAGAGGGTTTGATACTGAAACACCGACTGTGTTTGCTGGAGAGGGTTTGATACTGAACCACCGACTGTGTATGCTGGAGAGGGTTTGATACTGAACTACTGACTGTGTATGATGAAGAGGGCTTGATACTGAACTGACTGTCTAGCTCTGTGTATGACCGAGAGAGGGTTTGATACTGAACCACCGACTGTGTATGCTGGAGAGGGTTTGATACTGAACTACTGACTGTGTATGATGAAGAGGGTTTGATACTGAACTGACTAGCTGTGTACAGTATGACCGAGAAGGGGTTTGATACTGAAACATTGACTGTAGCTGCATGACTGAGAGAGGGTTTGATACTGAAACACTGACTGTCTAGCTCTGTGTATGACCGAGAGGGTTTGATTCTGAAACACTGACCACTATACACTTTTGACCTTCAGCTTTACCTTCTGTAAAGACTTTGTTCTGGTCCTGCGAGGCTAAGACTTCGGGGTCTTTCTCGGGTATAGCTTGTAAAACATGCTTCGCCTCTGATCAGGATAATCAATGAGCAGAGTGAGCCGAGGAAGAGGCTGTCCCTGTAGCCTCCAGCAGCGGACCTCGGTGAAGGCTAAACCTCCCCAATCATAAGGTTCCCACCTTTGAATATCATCAAATCAAAAGCGAATCCATTCCAAATTAAGATATTTTATAAAGTAAAAAGCCCATTTCAGGTGACAAATCAAGTAAAGTGTGTGTGTTGGATTCTGGACTGTGTTTGGTGGTAGGTCTGTGGTTAGATACAGGTCATAATGGAGCAGGCCAGGGCATCGTGCACAAGTCTCTGAATGACTGTTCTGTCCTGCCTCAGAACTAGGCTGACCACCATTATTATAGTCAACATTATGTAACAATGTATTATCAGATAAACACCTGTGGAATGACTCTTCTAATCTGTTTTAAACTGGTCTTTACTGTCACCCGTAATGTATACATTGCTCTACTTACCATAATTGTTTTTACTCATTTATTCACTTAATGCATGTCATCATGAGTAATTATGTTTGACATGTTCCAACTTTAAATCTATTCTAATCAAATTGTTTTTCATTACTCCTGTGTCTGTTCTGTGCACCGCTTGTTGTAAAGCACCCAGTTGCCCGCCTAGACCTCTTTTAAAAGCAATTATTATGATAGATTTCACCGTATTAGTTTCACCTAAGGACCGTAGCAGGTCATGCATCAACTTACTAATAACAACACTTTGTAAGTTGAAACTGTGGCCCAATCTGGCAACACTGATGCTGGGACGACAAACCGAAGCATCTTGCTCATTCCACTCAACCACAGAATAAATCACAGGCACAGAGTTCAACACAACAACCCCCCCCCTCCACCCATCCCTTTCCACCCATCTCCAAGGGCCCCTCAGTGGGCTGTCTCTATGCACTCCGCGCCTCAGTCACATGTTACTGGAGCTCAAACTTCTCCCTCTCTCTCCGGCTCCTCTCTCGGACCAACGCTCGCACTGATGGACTTTCTTATTCCTCCTCTCCCAGCTTCCCCCCCTCACCCCCACTCCCCGGTGGCTTTGGGCTTACACAAGCGTGTGTTGACACCTAGCAGCAGACGCCCATATGTACTCTGCCGCTCGGAAAGCCTAAGCACCAGAGAAATAAGCTGTTCCAGGTCCACGTGACGGGGGGAATAAAGTCCCTAAAATTCACCAGCCGCCGTGTTCACCGGTTTAACAGCCAGCTCATCGTAATGCTGTGACGCCGCCGCTGCCAAATGTGTTAAAAAACGCACGGCCCCATTGCCCAGACTTGCTAGCATGTGGCTAATGGCGCGTGTTGGCTTTTTCTAAGCCCCTTCAGACTGAACGCAGGATTAGGCTTGTTGATTTTATAATTATTATTATTCGTGTAACACTGTGATGCCGCCCCTCTCCCTGGACACTTGGTAAACAAAGCGAGCAACACCCACTGGAGAACACACAGTTCCACCATTTACTATTGTTGATCTGAGGAGAAACAAAAAGGAATTTGTTTAAGGTAAAAAAAGACAAATAATTAGTAACTCTCTCTCTCTCTCTGTCTCCCCTTCTCTCCCACTCTCTCTTTCTGTCACTCTCTCTCCTACCTCACTCTCTCTCTCCTTCACTCTCTCTCTCTCTCCCTCTCTGTCACTCTCTCTCTCTCTCTCTCTCTGGCTCTCTCTCTCTCTTCAACCACATACTGTCTCTCCCCAGCCAATCCACAATTCACCTCTGCCTAGGTTAATTGGGGGTCTTGTTTGCATACAGTGTGCATACTCACAGTACAATCCATTATTCTGCGCTCAATACGTGAATATCTCTCCCTTTCCAGAGTCTGGCCGTACAATGGACGCAATTATGGCTGACCCTGTGGCCTGTTGCGGTTTTGTGTTCCTCCTTTCCTCAACACAGCTCACTTGTAATTTTTCCACGTCTCCTCTTGTCTATAATTATTGCGGCGAGCGTTAGATCCATTAGATCCATCCTCTCTCCGCCCCATGTCAGCCCCTTCCATCGGCCACAGCGGCAGACCCAGCCAGCTCACGCCTCCTCCCTGCCTCTACTCAGAGCGGCGGCCTCTGCGATCGCTAAGCTCTCCTTCTCCATCCTCCCCCTGAAGTCTGTGGAGGTCAGAGATAACTGCAGCTCGCCGGCTGAGAGCTATCTTAGCCCAGGGCTAACACAGAGGGCGGTGGAAAGTTCTCTCTGATAGCGGCACCCGTCCCAGCAGGTGGGCAGACGGCAGGGGGAGATTAGCGGGGGAGAGATGAGGAGATGGGAGGTGGATGGAGAGAGAGAGAGAGAGAGAGAGAGAGAGAGAGAGAGAGAGATGAGGAGCTGGAAGGTGGACAGAGAGAGCAAGAGAGAGAGAGAGAGAGAGAGAGAGAGAGAGAGAGAGAGAGAGAGATGGAAGGAGGATGGAGAGAGAGAGGGAGGAGAGATGAGGAGATGGGAGGTGGATGGAGAGAGAGAGAGAGAGAGAGAGAGAAAGAGAGAGAAAGAGAAAGAGATGAGGAGATGGAAGGTGGACAGAGAGAGAGAGAGAGATGGAAGGAGGATTGAGAGAGAGGGAGGAGAGATGAGGAGATGGGAGGTGGATGGAGAGAGAGAGAGAGAGAGAGAGAGAGAGAGATGAGGAGATGGAAGGTGGACGGAGAGAGAGCGAGAGAGAGAGAGGGGAGAACACAGCAGGGGGGAGGGATGTGGGAGAGATTTGCGTGATGCATTTGAGATTTTTCTCTGTCTGCTGTTTACCTCGTCGTTCTCTGGGCTTAGTGGTACGGCTTTCTGTTGTTACTTCCCCTGACACCCCCGTAGAACATTCCAGCATTTTCCAAGGTTTCGATGTCACTCATAGCTTCCAGGGGAAGATGAGCACGCAGACACACACACACACACATGCAGGCACACACAACCACACACACAAACACAGACATACAAACGCACATGCACAAAAAACAATTAGATACAGACACACACACACACAGGCACTTTAGATGCCAGCCTGTCACACCCACGCCCGGATTAACCATTGCATGACTCACACGGAGGTTGTCGGCGGCCATGTTTTAATATGCACCTCGCCTGTGTACTCTCATGCACCCCCCCGATATATGCACATAAACTATCGTTCCATATTCCATTTCCGCAGTGCTTTCATCGCTGCTTTTGCAACCCCGACTCCTTGCCTCAAATGTTCCCCAGATAAGACGGTCACATCTCAGAGACAAATGATTAGGACAGATCGGCTCCATCGTTTCCAGCTCTGTGGAAACGTTGGATGTATTCAGGCTCAGAGTCACAAGCCACTCTCAGGTCTCAGCTGGCTGGCGGCTTTCCATGGACAAAGAAAGATGAATTTTGCTCTGATGATACTGGAATAAATGGTAGCATATCTCCCTGCGATTTCACAGACATTTTAACACTGCGATCTCGGCTGCTGTTACACAACATTTTGAGGCTAATGTGGTGCTTTCCTTTTTACCACGAAGGGGCTGTTTGGGGTCGTCTTGATTGCCTAAGCCTCACGTGGAAGGGGTCAATTGATTGTCTGGGCTGAGCTGTTGGCTTCATCCATCAGCCACATTTGCAGAGTTTTACATTAGCAATGATGTGATTTCTTCAATTTATTACAGTCGCTGTCCCGGGGAGTTCTCCTCCCAAATATGATTGGGTCTAGATACCATGTCGCTAGAACCATTCAATGAATCATTGTATTAAAGTGCAGTGTAGGATTTGATGAACTCAAAGGCTGGTCTGAGGTCTGCCTCATTAGGGATCCCAGCGGAGCGCGATGGCTGAACCGGGACACACGTCAGACACCAGGAATTAAGATGAAGTCGAATTACTCGCTAAGGAAAGGGTGTCAGTGTGTTGCTGCAGGCAGGCAGGAGCCCTAAAGTGTTGGTGTCTCAAACCTTGCAATATAAATGTTAATGTCATCTGTTGGTGTTCATTGTCACAGGTCTGCCTCAGCACGAAAGCAGCTGGGCTAGCCTGCGTTCACGCCATACACCACTTCACCCGGGGATCTTCAGAAGTTCACTTGAAAGTTTGCTTAGCACCTAAAAGCCTTTGGTTCCCTTTGGTTCAAAACTAGGATCCTATTGTTGTATGTTGTACGTCCTTGCACTTAAAAATAGTACATAGCATTGTGTAGCATCAAAGCCTAGCTTTGTTGTATACGGTGAATGGGTTAACCTAGCGATTGTTAGTGCTTGGCACTTGTTTCAATGAACATCCTTACTGTACCGACAGCAATATATTGCTGTTTCTCTTTCTTCTGATAAATGTACTTATTCTAAGTGGCTTTAGATAAAAGTGTCTGCTAAATGCCCTAAATGTAAATGTGAATGTATTTATTATATGTGGCAGGATGGTGTAGTGGTTAGGGAGTTGACCTCCCGCAGAAGGTTCAGAGCTCGACATCCCAATGTCCACAGTCTACCTGTGTTCTTTGGGCTTCATAGAGCATCCTTGAAGAACAGGCCCTGACCTACGTATCTCAACACAGCCCTACCACCATACACAGTCCAGAATCCAACACACACGCA
>NC_136934.1:45305067-45322567 GCF_949987615.1 Pollachius pollachius | reverse complement strand
AATAAATGAAGCTGAAAAATAGACCCGAAATATATAATTATGTCAGCTCCCGTGGGACTGGCAGGGAGGTTCAAAGTGACACAAGGCAGGCGCAAGCGAGCGCACGCACACACACACACACACACACACACATGCACACACACACACTTCCCTCTCTCTCTCACACACACACACACACACACACACACACACACACACATCAACACAGACACACACGCACACACTCCTCCCTCTCTCACACGCATACACAAACACACACATACACACACACACACACAGCCCACACACAGAAACAACCGATACACAATCACACACCTCAGACACACACGCACACCACAGATACACATCGCCCACACACAGCACAGGTACACATCGCACACACTTGCCCTGCCCTGGCGCCCTCCCATGTGTGTGCTCAATAGAGCAGTATTACTTGTGCTGCTGTGATATTTCATGGCGCTGTACGGCTGTCCTCCAGAGCAGATATAGTGAGGGATTATGGAGCCACACAGAAATCAATCTGTTAGTACTGCTAGCTAACACCTCCGGGAGCTGCTATCAAGTTTGGAGCGCTTCCATTTGCCTTGAGTCGGCTCCATGACTTATGTGCGTGTTTGTGTCTTGCTGTGTGTGCTTGCCAACATGCATGTTTGTTTGTTTGTTGTGTGTGAGAGAGATTGAGATGCCTGGATGTTGTGTGTGTATAGTGTGTGTGTCTGTGTCTGTTTAGTGTGTCATGGGTATGAGTATGAGTATGTTTGTGTGTGTTTGTGTCTGTGTGCATAGATGTGTTAGTGTGAGTATGCATGTGAGTGTGTGTGTGTGTGTGTGTGTGTATCTACTGTTTTGGGGTTCTGTGCTTGACTAAAAGCCGACCACACACATCCGGTTGCTTATTACTTCTATTTTTCCCGGCTGGTTTGCAAGGGAGGCAGCGGTGCTCAGAGAGAAGGGAAACTGCATTCTGTCTCATTTGGTTTGAATCAGCTGTGATGAGGGCTTCTCGATTCAGCTTCCTGAGCAGAGGGAGACCCCCGCACAGCGCCCTGAGACTAATACGCTCACCTGCTGCCAGCACACATGTAGAGGGAGGGGTGGCGAGGCACTGAGCACACAGGCAGCTCTGAACTCTCTGCTGTACGCAATTTGCAAATGTGTAGGAAGAAAAGATCTTTTCCCGTGGAAATTCGTAAAATATGTATGTGAAAAATGATTATAACGTCGACATTGTTTAAGGTTTTCGGGGGAGGAAACGATAATGAGAGCGATTTATAAACACATTTCTTTGTTCTTGTTCTGAATCCACTCCTAAGCATTTGTAATGCTGATTTGCATGGAAAGCGCTCCACAAATAAAGCAGGATTTGATTTGTTTTATGAAAATTATTATTCCGCCTGAACTTTCCAGGACTCGGACTCCGGAGCAGACAAAAAGGGTGGAGAAAGTTTCTTCTGCTTAACAGAGACAAAATTCAGAGATCTCAGGAGAGACACCTCCACCTTGGCTCCCCCATGTCCACCTCGCAGGATAATAACTGCCTCTCAATGTGTGCTCCGAAACAAAAAGTCTTTGCAGTAGGATTTGAACAGAGATTGTTTTAGCAAGAGGCAGAAGAACAGGGTTGAGGGTTGTTGAAGGGGATGGTGAGTGGTGGGTGTTGGGATGTGGGGATGGAAGGATCAGGGTGGCTGGTCTTGAGGTAGGTGGGGGGTTGGTGTTAAGGCGGGCGGGTCTTTAAATGTGTCAGGTCGGGGTGTGTGAGGGCCCTATCTTGCATCCGGCGCAATTGACTTTCTACACTGACGCATGTGTCGTTGCTAGTTTTGCAACTGGCGCAGAGCGTTGTTCACCCTCCACCGCCACGCGCCTGTAAATTAGGGGATGATCTTTCGCCCCAATGGGCGGTTCGGCGAAAGGAGGAGGCGTGTTCTGGCACAAACTTTACCTGGTACTATTTTGCAGTTTCAGAAAACAATTGCGCCACAAACCAGGAAATACCTGGTTTAAAGTCAGTGGCGCGTTGTTCAGATGCTATTTTAAGGGCGCATGCATAATGTTGCTTGTGCACCTCGCGCATACACTTTGCTTCTCTCATCTACCTAGCCACACATTCTTGGTAAATTATTTGGGAAAAAACAGCTGATACAGCGGTAATAAGTTGTACTTTTAATTCAATGCATCTGCAAACACCGTACAGCAGACACCTATTTTCTTGACACAGACATCGTGTACAAGCCCATAACTTTTAGGATTGATGAGTATTTGATAGTGAGAAAACATTGTTTTACCGCAATATGTGTTAAAAAGAATGAATGAATGCGGGCGGGCGTGTGTGCGTCCATCTGTTTAAACACACGCAAACTAAACACGTAACGCATAATACCGTCCATGGCAATGTATATTAACGGGGGGACACATGCATATTAGGAACACAAGTCGATAACGATAATGCATACAATACTGGTAAGAAACGATGTTTGTTAATGTATTGTGGATATCATTAAATAGAACCACAGTTACCGCATATCACGTGTGTTAAGTTTTCTTTGCCGAAATTTATTTGAGGACAGAGTGTTTCTGAAGTTGTGGAAGAAAACGCTATTCCATGTGTGAATTAGGCCATATTATTTGGCCATAAACTGAGCCATTTGAAGTTTGAAATTCATATGGTCATGCATCTGTCTCATCGGAGACTGCAAACGCGCTGTCAAAATATCAACTCATCAAATTCAAATGCGCTCATGGCTCTTAAAGAGGATGGCAGATGGCACTCTCATTGGTTTATTGCACGTTACGCCCAAACCACACCTACGGGTAATTAGACTACTTCAGACCAACCCTTTATAGATTTGAAGAGTCATTTATGCGCCGGTAAAATAGCAACATCGCCATAGAACCGCCAACAAAAGTACTTGCGCTTGGCGCAAGTACCTTTAAAATAGGGTACCGTTAAAATAGGGCCGCGAGTGGTGATGGAGGGTTAGGGTTAGGGTTAGGGCTAGGGTTGTGAGTGGTGATGGAGGGTTAGGGTTAGAGTTGGGGTTAGGGTTAGGGTTGTGAGTGATGATGGAGGGTTAGGGTTGGGGTTGGGGTTAGGGTTGTGAGTGGTGATGGAGGGTTAGGGTTGGGGTTAGGGTTAGGGTTAGGTATAGGCTTAGGGTTAGGGTTGTGAGTGGTGATGGAGGGTTAGGGTTAGAGTTGGGGTTAGGGTTAGGGTTGTGAGTGGTGATGGAGGGTTAGGGTTGGGGTTAGGGTTAGGGTTAGGGTTGTGAGTGGTGATGGAGGGTTAGGGTTGGGGTTAGGGTTAGGGTTTGGGTTGTGAGTGGTGAATGAGGGATGGTGATGGGCCGGGGGGAGGGACTTGTTCTGAGCAGGGCCGGTACCTCTGGTCTGAAGCCCCGAGCCGCAGGACTCCTGGGCCCCTGGGCTGAACTGACGCAGGAACCAGGGCACCAGCTGGCACTTCCTCCACTTGTGGGTCTTCCACCTGGAGTGAAAGGTCACACGCATTAGGGGGGGTTGTCTGTGGATGTTGTGATGTGATCATGCAGCTGTGTTGTGTTTGCCGATGGTGAGTGCTACTTCAGTAATTATGTTGGTACATTCCAACATGTTTGAATGCAAAGGTCACGTCCTCATAGACCAGAACCTGAACTTCTTAAAGGTCAGCCTAAATTCTTAAAGCCAACCTCAGAATCACGGGACAGGTTTTTTGGTCTGCTCACCACAATGAAATTGTGTGTGTGTGTGCGTCTGGGTGTTTGCGTGTGGTTGTGTGTGTGTGTGTGTGTGTGTGTGTGTGTGTGTGTGTGTGTGTGTGTGTGTGTGCATGTGCACATGCACGAGTGTACTGACTGTCTGTGTGTATGTCTGTCTGTGTGTGCGTGCGTGCGTGCGTATCTTTGTGCATGCGTGCTTGTGTGTCGATATGTGTGTGTCTGTGTGTGCGCACTGGTCTTTGTGTGTGTTTGTGTCTGTGTGTGTGCACACGCGAGTGTGTGTGTGTGTGTGTGTGTGTGTGTGTCTGTGTGTGTGTGTGTGTATGTGTGTGTGTGTGTGTGTGTTTGTGTCTGCGTGCTTGTCTGTGTGTGTGTGTGTGTGTGCGTGTATGTGTGTGTGTGTGGGTGTGTGTGTGTGTGTGTGCACACACGAGTGTGTGTGTGTGTGTGTGTGTGTGTGTGTCTGTGTGTGTGTGCGTGCGTGCGTGCTTGTCTGTGTGTGTGTGTGCGGTACCTGAAGCCGGGGCAGACCTTGGGGGCCTCACAGTCCCTCTCCTCCTCCAGGGGCTCAGGACAGTCCTGGCCTCCGTTGGCGGGAAACTGGATGACTAGCCGGCTCCGAGTCTGCTTCTGTTTCACCGAGCTCACCGCTAGAGAGAGAGAGAGAGAGAGAGAGAGAGAGAGAGAGAGAGAGAGAGAGGCTGGATGATGGATGATCATTCACCATCCTTCATTCACCCTTTTTTCCATCCATTCATTCATTCATACATCCAGGCATCCATTCATCCACCCATTGTTTAATCCATCCCTCCATCAATCCGTCCACATTTAATTAATATATCAATCATCCATGGATCCACCCATGGATCCATCCATCCATCCATGCAGAGCAGGCCCATGTCCCTGCCTACTGGTTCTGTTCTCCCCGGACTGTGTACCCGTCGACCCCTGGAGTCTCCCGGCCTCGATTACACACCCGCCTCACTCCGTCCCTCCACTTTAATCACCGCGACGTCCCTTTTTTACGAGCCCTTCGTATGGCGGCGGCGACGGAGACCTTTGATTGTGATTCATGGAGAACAGATGAGAGACACCCGCATAAAAATAACGAGCTGAACTCCTAATGGGCGGGCTTCCATAAACAAGAGGCTCCCAGTGATCCCGCCGGTAACCATGGTAACCGGGGCCACATCCACAACAGCATTTCACTCATTAAGCAGCAGAAGGCTGACAGCTGATAGGGTGGGGGGGGGCGCGCGGCCCCCGCCTCAAACAGTTCATTAAAACCCGACGCGTGTCTCTGGCTCGCCCCCCGACCCCTCGGTCGGTCGGCGGCTAATTCTCCGCACGAGGTGAAGACATCAGCGCTAATCTAATCTAAGCCCCGTGCCGTCATGGCGCCCGCGTGCGGGGAGGGGATTAATGGGATGGAGAGGTCTGACAAGGAGGAGGTGAACGATGATGATTTCACAGTGTAAATCAATTTAGGGCGGCGAGTTCACCGGCCGCGCCGAGGGCCACCAGTCAGAAGTGACCTCACAGGGAATATGGCATTTTTCCGTTCGCTTCTCCCTCTCGGAGCATGACAACAGTAGCGCAGAGGGTGTCTGTGTGTCTGTGCGTATGCGTGCGCCTATGTGTGTGGGTGTGTACGCGTGTGTCTGTGTGTATGTGTGTGTGGGTGTGTGTGCATGCTTGCCTGCGCCAATGTCTTTGTGTGTGTGGGTGGGTGAGTGTGGGTGGGCTTGGCCAAGCAGGAAGGACAGAGCCCAAAGTGTGTCCTACAGCCTGTTCTGAACCGTCAACACTTCATTACCACAAATCAGACGTGAGACACATCTCAGCAGAACCAAGTCCTCCATGAGAAGTTGATGGTTAACCCCCCCTCCTCTCCCACAAGCCCCCACCTCCCCCTTCCCTGTTCTCAGCAGCAGCATTAACTTAGTTTAACTTTTCCTCGGTGGCCACTGCATTAAACATATCATGATGTTGTCGTTGCATAAGGGCTTAAAAGTTGCCCCTCCAGACATTCGCAGTTCCTGTTTTTCCTCCTCGAACATTTTCTCCTCGGTTTGGTTAATTCAATATTTAAGTTTGAGGTTTGGTAATCTTGTGTATAATGAAGACACACAGATAGATAGACATTTACGATTGCCTGCTTGTAAATTCTTATCTAACATGGATAAATGACATTTGAATTTAGGTTGCTCGCTTGTGAAATCTTATTAAGGTAGAACAGAGCAATATCCTTCCAGGAACTAATGTATGAATTGAGTTAAGCATTGAATGGCTGGCTCTCTCTCTCTTACTGGGAGGGATGGCTGCTGCGGTGTCCACCGTTTATGATGCTAATGGTGCTAATGATTCATAATGGTGTTAATGGTTCTTGATGGTGCACAACAGTTAAATAAAGTGGGTCACAGTGGATCAGGGTTTGTGAACATGGGAAAATGTAAATGTATGTTGTAGGTCTGCAGACGTTAAATAGCTTGCAGGCAGCAATGGGTCTTACAACACGTTATTAGATGTGTTTCTGTATCGAGGTCAGCTTTGGAAACGCTTTCAAGAGCTAACCTTCGGGATCTTTTATGTTTCGGAACAGGAGGCAATATCAAATCAAATCAAATCTAGAGACTTATTACTTACTCATAAGATGAATGCAGTGCTAATCATCTATCCTAATTTGACTAATGAGCTATGTAGTAAAAGCTGTTATCCAAGGTGACCTACAGTGAATTACAGATAAGTCATTAAATGTAATTAGGGGTTAGGGGCATCCTGCTCTAGGAAGCCTAGAGATGGAGGCGGACATTGGGGGATCAAATCCAGCCCTCCACCATGGTGAGGCCTACCTGTTTCACAGGTGGGCGGGCAGGGGGTCCAGTCACTAAATGGGGTCACGATGCAGTCCTTCTTACAGGGCAGGCTGCACGGCCGTATGGTGCCTGGACGAGGGCCCTCTGGACACCTGTACACGCACACACACACACACACACACGCACACACACACGCACGCACGCACGCACGCACGCACGCACACACAAACACACACGCACACACACACACGCACACACGCACGCACGCACGCACACACAAACACACACACACACACACACACACACACATAGAAGCACACACGCACACACACACACATACAGAAGCACACACGCACACACACACACACAGAAGCACAGAAGCACACACGCACGCACAAACAGGCACACACAAACACACACAAATAGAGGACAGTTATTGTAAATGCACATGTTTGTGTTTCCAATATTGCCAAACATAACTCATTGAAAGCCATTAGAGGATGACTCGCACGTTGTCTCCTCTACATTATAGAAGTTCCTTTCTCTGTGTTTTATCGGTCTACCATCTGCCGTTATCTCCTATCTCCATGAGTAAAGAATAATAACTGCAGTCCGCCCCTGGACTGTGGGAATATACCACTTTGAATAAAGCGCCAGATAAATCCTCCTCCAGGATATTGTACGGAGGTTTGTGGCTCCAGAATAATGAACAAGAGATCAAGAGTGTGAGGCAGCAGATTGAAGTGTAATTGTTCAGAGGGAATAAATCAAAAATGTTCTTTTAGAAGTACTGCTGGAATGCGAATGAGAATCAAGGACGACTCCGGTCCTGGGATCAAACCCTCGTCACTGTCTCTCCCAGCGTCATTAACACATCCGTTACCAAAAGTATTCTGATTTATGCATCAACTTGCCCTGCAAACAAATGTAAACAACAGCAGCATCCCATTCGGGTCTTTGTGAAAAGCTTTTTGTAAGAGCCCTTTCATGGTGGTTGCGTTGTTGTCTACAGAGTCCACCCTGACCGACACACATTGATTCCAGGAGACTCACGGCTGACAGCCGGTTTCAGGCTAAATGCTCTCTGGCAGAATCGGTACAAGGATGTCCTTCTGACAAAAGATGTTGGTAATGGATGTTTTAGAGCGGCCCGGAGGGACCGCCGCCGTCATTTGATCAGCCAGACCCCGGCTGCCCTTTAACCATCTGGGGCAATTATCTCTGAAGACTAGTGATGTCTCACTGGAGAGCCAGCGACAGATGAAGGACGACAGAGGAGTGATGGTGTGCTGATTGAAGGGGGCCCAGACGAATGTGTTCCTTTAGGCTTCAATCCTTCTTTGAAGGTGGACAGAGCAGGCCGGTTAGAACCTGTGGGCCTGAAGACCACTACAGGGTATTCAGCCCCAGGCAACTGACCTTAGTGGCTTCCTCATGATAGCATAACCCTCATCAGAAATGGGAGGACAGAGTTGGTCAGGCCCGCCTGGGTCTCGCTCCCCAAACACATAACTGTCACTCAAAATGCACCTTCTTAAAACTGCATCCCTCTCTCTTCACCTCTCTATCTGCAATTCATATCCTGACACTCACAATGTTGTTTTCTATTGCCCCCATGTTCTTGTATGATCTGACTTTGTAAAGGCAACTTGACTGCCTTGAGAAGCACTATTTAAAGTGTATACTTATTACCATGATGATTATGATAACTATAGCAGGGAGCGGCGAGTCAAGGCCGGCTTATCCCCCCCGTGTTCCCCACCTTGATGTACCCAGTGAATAACCCCCTGTGTGTGTATGTGTTTGTGTGTGTGTGTGAAGACGAACACAAAACAAGACCTGGTTGGAGTAAAAAAGGACTTGAGTTAATCTCTCCCCTGAACCTCCGGGCGTCGCCATAGAGATTTGGCTTTGGCTTGGTTCCTCTCAGTGTGTGGACCCAGTTCGGCTGAGTCATGATTATTACTACGGCGCCAAAGCCGCTGCGAATGAACCAACCAACGCGCTGGCAACTCGGGAGCTAGCTCAGCGTTAGCGCTGAGGGACCGCCGCGGAGCTGCGTGTAACACCGATGTAGCGGCGACACCGGCGGTGAATCATTTGTAATACCGGCCCGACAGAGGTAAATAATCCCCCTCACTAGGAACAAATCCTCTGGTAGTTTGCCGCTGGGGGTTAGCAGCAGCTGCTGGATGATGCGACAGAGGAGGAAGACTTAGCGGCGGCTGCTGCTAATCCACGACTGACAGAGTCTTACGGAGAAAACGAGAAACCTTGCGAGGCTGGTTTTAAGACATGAAGAAGTGTGTTTTTCCGTGACAGTATTTTGAGCCCGGGTTTGCAAACATGGTCAGAGCCAAGCAAGCTGTAGTAAAACATTGTCTTTTCAGCCGGAGCTTTGGTTATTTAGTTGAAGGTTTGTCTGTGTCTACACAGTTTGTTTCAGTGATCTTTTGTTGCCTTGTCTGTTTATTCAACATACTTCAAAAGGCGAGCATCTGATTGGACGTGACTTAAATAAGACCCAGAGGGGGGAGGGATTTCCTTGAGGTTTCCTTCTACTGTAATTGAGTTCCAGGCCCCTTAATGAGGGGCATTATCCAAATTTGGATGATTCAAATTCAATTATGTGCTTGTTTTGTCCGGGGCCAGGAGCTGGCCACAGGTGGCCTCTCACTGGATCAGCTGCTCACCACCGGGCTGGAGAGTTACAAACGAAAGTTTCAGCCTCAAATATCTCTGTCAAATATCTAACCCTTTTCTTTGAACATGAATCGATTCCCTCCTGTATTTAATTTCCTCTGACTAATTGAACTTGGCGGTTACACTCTGACCGGTGTGTCCTATCCTTCCCCGGCCCTCCGATGATTCAGCTGTTCTTATCATAGAGCACGATGTTTAATTATAAGCCTATCGGGTAACATTCCCTACCTCGAATAATTCCCATTTCAGTTCCACACCTCAGCTGTGCCTTCCTTTCCCATTCAGACAGTTGAACAAAACAAACAAACTAGGAAAAAAATGAAATAATTAAATCACCACGCAACAGCATAAGTCAATAAGCGAGCTCCAGGTGGTTGAGTTTCCATAATGATCCTTTAACTGGTTTCTTATGAGGCGGAGGAACGCACCACCCCACCACCGCACCACAGCACCACCGCCCCTCTGCCCCACCGGAGCTGCGCCTCAGAGCCCCTCCTTCAGGGCGAAACAAGCGCCCCTGTGTTTTAAAGTCTGGCCATTAGTGCTCTGAGTAATAACCAGTGCAGCTGGAGCGGCTACAGAGCAGCCAGATGGTGGGGAACAATGGCAAAACTGATTACAGTGTCTGCACAGTACGGGCGTAAAGAAATCAGAGAGTATAAAAGACAAAAACGCACCAGCGCTGGCGGGAAAAGATAAGGGCTAATTAATTTCATAATACAAATCACAGCCCAACAAAACAAGCATGTCATTTGTTTAAGTATAGGCCTCGAGAAGAGACGAGAGTGGGGAGGCTGGGAACATGTTTACCTCAGGCTGGCTCCCTCAGGCCTCTCTCTGGGGGACTGATACTTGTTAAGGGGGCAGGGGAGTCTCGAGGCTGGGATGTTTGACTCCCAGCTAGGCTAGGGGAAGGTAATGAGGTTTCTCGCGTATCAGGTCAAACAAAAATGCAATTTCTGCTCTCTTACCGTCATCGGTTCACCGCCCCCCGGAGCGGGGAAACCGAGATGATGGCAAGAAGAAAAACAGCAAAGACCAGGAGCATTTTGTCACATCGTTGTCACGGCGTTTGTCACAGCAATATGTGAAAGATGTAACACAAAGGGATGACCGTCGATCAGAAGTCCCCCCCCCCACTAAACCCATGGAACGGACATGGACATCCTGCTAGGAAGTCCCGCCCTCTCTGTTACCATTATACAGAACAGGCCAATCACAAACTGCCTACAACCTCTCTAGGGTGAACAGTTGGTGGGATGTGATACCTGGTTGAGATTTGCCCCGAGACAGGGTAAAGGTCAAAGCATGATAATAACTATAATAGGAAGTACTACATTCTTCTTCAGATTCCTTGGCAAGATGCCCTCAACCCCGACCTGCTCCTGAATGAAATGAAACTGTCAGATATAAGTGTCTGTGAAATGATGAAATGAAGTGAACATATCCTTTGTGGTTTGACGTCGATGCGGGGGAGCTGATAGGGTTATGGGGGGTACAGGAATCCATAAAGGTTGAGAGAGAGAGTGAGGTTGAGAACTCTGCCTTTACAGCCTCAGCATGATAAAAACATGTTGAGCCCCACTCGGAGTGCGACGGCGACTATGTTGGTGTTTGTTTGGGGATTTTCTTGGTTTTATTTCAGAGCAGTCGGGCTGCAGCAGCACCAGAGAGGCCTGAGGCGTTGATATATTCATCTGCTTCTCCTTCATGGAGCTCTCACTGGGAGCCTTTAAGTTTAGGTGTGTGTGTGTGGGTGCTTGTGTGCTTCTCTGTGTATTTATTGGGCATGTGTGTGTGTTGCAGTACGTGTGTGCGAGGGGCTTTTGTGTTCATTTGAGAGATTTGTGTGCGCCTGTGTGCATACGTGTTTATTATGCATGCATGTGTCCATATAAGTTTACATAAAGGTGTTTATTGTACACATTGTACATGTGTTTGAATGTTTGCATTGTTTGTGTACATTATTCATGTAGTAGTGTGCGTATGACTTTATTGTGCATGGCTGCGTGTGTGTGTGCAGGGGCATGTGTTTGTTATGCTTGCGTGTGTGTGTGTGTGTGTGCTTCTGTGTGCAGTGTGCATGTGTTCATTATGCGTGCACT
The DNA here is from genome assembly GCF_949987615.1 of Pollachius pollachius. NCBI lineage: Eukaryota > Metazoa > Chordata > Actinopteri > Gadiformes > Gadidae > Pollachius > Pollachius pollachius. Next base: position 45,311,224 of record NC_136934.1, on the reverse strand, counting down.
TGTGTGTTTGTGTATGTGTGTATGTGTGCTTGTGTTTGTGCATGCTTCTTTGTGCTTATTTGAGAGTATGTGTGTGTGCATGCATATGTGTGTGTGTGTTTATGTGTGTAAACTTATGTGTGTTGTGTGTGTGTGTGTGTGTACTTATGTGTGGGAACTTATTTGTGTGTCTGCGTGTGTGTGCATGTGTTCATTATGTTTGTGCTTCTGTGTGTGTGTGTGTTTGTGTGTGTTTGTTTATGCGTGTGTGTGTGCGCATGCTTGTGTGTGTGTGAGTTTCTGCGTTTTGGGGTGTGTGTGTGTGTTTGCATGCATGCGTTTGTGTGTGTACTTATGTGTGTACTTATGTGTTTGTGCGTGAGCCTCAGCACCCCGGGCTCTCTGGGAGACAGCCCAAGAGCCCGTGTGTGCATCAGACAGAACACATCTGCATAGGCAGGGCACTGCTGGGGTGCGTTTGTTTATTCCACCGGGGTCCCCCGGGTGCACTGATCAAGTATATCTGTCAGCCAGATGAAGACTCGCAGGGCAGCGTTTGAACCGTATCAAGGCGCTAAGCAGCCGAGGCAGGAAGCCCCGCCGCACAACAACAACAGCCCTGAACAACGGCTCCCCCCCCCCAGGTCTGACATCTGAGAGCCCTAATTACTTCCTTTGGTCTTTAATGTCCTGGAGTTTGACTTGTGTTTGTAGACACACTCACAAGCGCACGCACACAAACAAACGTGCACGCACGCACACTCGCAGACACGCACGCACACATAGTATGCAGGCACGCTAACATGCAGACAAGCACCCACGCACACTTGCAGACATGCACGCACACATGCAAACACGCAAGCACACATGCAGACACGCACGCAAGTATGCATGCAAACACACACACCCACACACACACACACACACACAAACACACACACAAGCGCACACTCTAGCACACATGCGCTAGTCAGACACACATACAAAACCCACACGCCCCCTTGTAATCCATGTATTGCTCCCGTGTCCTGACAGTCCGTCCATTTCCTGGAACTCTTCTGGGTTAAAGAACCCTTAACCTCCTCACAATACCACAGACCAAAACATCCGGCACGGAGCAGCAGGAAGAGGAGTGCTTTTGTGTTGTTCTGCACAGACAGTGCTGATTCCAGTTGAAACGCGGTTTACAGCCTCTCTGCTGGCCCCGCGCCAGGGCGCCGGAGAATGAAAATCTCCCTCTTAAGACTTCAAACACACTGTGTTTCCCAGAGGCGACCACGGCCATACTCCACACACCAGCAGAAATACAGCAGGTCCTGGTGAGAGAGTGAGTGTGTGTGAGTGTGTTTGTGTGTGTGAGTGTGTGTGTGTGTGTGTGTGTGAGAGAGTGTGTATGAGTGTGTGTGTGTATCGTTTTGTGTGTACGTGTGTGAATGTGTGTGCGTGTGTGTGTGCGTGTGTGTGCGTGAGAGAGTGTGTGTGCGTGCTTGCGTGTGCATGTGCGTGAATGTGTGTGTCTTTTTGTGTGAATGTGTGTGAATGTGGAAGTTTGTGTGTGTAGGTGCGTGTGTTTGTGTGTGCGTGTTTGAATGCATGTGCTTGTGTGTGTGTGTGTGTGTGTTTTCTGTATATGTGAGCGCATGCATGCGTGTGTGTGCGTGCATGCTTGCTTGTGTGTGTGTTGAAGCATTGCTGCGTCTGGGCAGAAGAGGACCCGGGGGAACAGAGACTCAATTCAGCACCATGGAGAGCTACCAAAACCCAAGTATAAGTTTGAAAGATGCAGAGAGGAACACACAAAAGCTGTGACCTCATGAAATATAACTCAATGTAGTATATGACAGGAAATGTATGATACTACATTTTATAAGCCTACCTTTTCATTCAAGTTGTGTTTTATTAATAAGTGTAACTATTTCGGTCATTGAGCAGCAACTTAAATGATTCACATCCAGGTAGTCTTAGGAGCATCTGGGCCTATTGCAGAGAGGCAGAACGGCGTCATTGGGTATCAAACGGTGTAACTTAGAGCTGGAAGGCCACATCCATTACACTACACAATATAATCTGTATTCAGCTATATTTCTGATCGTGTTCACCAGGGCATTGCTTAATGATGCCATAATTAAATAAGCAATAACTGCTGTATATACCAGGATGTGTACACAGGTAATGAATCTGGTGTACAAAGGTAACATTTTGGTGGTGTTGATGTTAAGACCAGTGCTTTACTGGTCCCGGGTCAGATGCCGTTAAACACAGTCGTTAACACCATCAGTCCAACCAAATCTCCATATGTCAATTACTTTAACGACAGTAGGAAAGGCGCCAACGCAAAATGATCGAGTGAGGGAGGCGGTGCACACCGAATAAAAGTATATGAAGCAAAACCCCTGCATCCAAAACGTCCCGATTCCATTCCGGTTAGCGGCTGCTTCATTAAACCAGTGTGCGTGAAGTGTAAAAACAAATTGACCCCCAAAACCATTACATCTCTGAGTCCCAAAACCTGATGGCATCCTAGTCTCCTTCTCACTCGGCGAAAACTCCATAACACACACTTTGTTCATTTACTTTGAACGACGATATCCTTTTAATTCATGACCACGCTGGTGATTGTGATGATGAACTCCTACTGGTCTCTTATCCAAAGCCTGCACTCCGCTGAGCCAATGTTCCTTTTAGTTTGGTGGAACGGGCTACGGCGTGTGTTTTTTAATAGCAACCCACCAAACCGAATCACACACTTCTGTTGATGTCCCCCTCTATCTCCCGCCGCAGAGCTGTCGGGTCAATAGCTGAAATAGCCTCTCCGACCAGGCATTCATCTTCATTTTAATACTCGCCACTCGCTGTGAATTACATTTACCTTGTGCGACCGCCAAGATCCCACAACCTGAATAATTGATCCAGATCTCCTCTCGAAGGAGTTTAACTACTCTGGAGAAGTGTGAAGAAACAAATCTGCTGCAACTGACTCACAGGTCCTCTGCGACCGCTGAAAGGCCCGACAGTTACTTTCTTGTGGGAGGTTTGTTTGCGTTTCCCTTCAGCGCCACAGGATAATCAGTTTCATCCACTCTATTGGAATGGGGAAGATAGCGGAGTGGCTGGGGTGTCTGACTCAGAGCTGAGGGGAGCTGGATCTAATCCCTCTGTGTCTGCAGCCTCCCCCTCCCCTGTCCTTGAGCAAGACATCCCTGGCTCAGCCTTACCTGCTTTGTTACAACTGTATTCAAGCCCCACTGCTAGGTCACCTGGATTGGAAGTGTCTGCTAAATGACTACATTTTCATTTCTCAGTGCCAACTTTCTCGCTGAAAGCTAGACTGTAGATAAAATAAAGTGAAACTTTGTGGAGACAAAGAAGGTAAGCTGGAGTAGGTGATTCATCTCACAGGGGCTGGGTGGGAGGCATCGTGGCTAACTGCAAACATAGCATCGTCTGTCTGCCTCATGATTAAACTGCCTTAAACTATCTGCGCTATCTAATTACTGTCATTATCATCATTGAGAAACGAGCAGGGCCAGAAATGGCTGGGTTAATTAGCCTTACGGGTGCCGGCAGATTATTTATGTACTGCGCTCGCCTGCGGAGCTCAGATAGCAACTGTTGGTTAACTTCCCTGTGCGGCTTCAAACTTCATCCTGGTCGTTCCTCCTGAGCTTTCGCTCGCTCTTTCTCTGGCCATCTCTTATCTATGTTTCTCTTTGTCTCTCTCTCTTCCTCTCTATTCAATATCCGTTCAGTTAAGAATCAGCCATGGAAAATAAACATTTACATTGTGAAAGCAGTTTAAAATATAAGACCCACCATTTTCAATATTGTGTGCCTCCCCTCTCTGCTTTTTTACTGAAGAGTCAGAGTGGAGAGAAACCTAAATGAATGGTCTGTTCATTTCATCTCCATTTAATCATCACAACAGAATGCAGATCCAAGTTAAACTGGTTCCGTCTATACTCTCACCTCCTCACTGCCCATGGGCAAGGCACTCATCATAGCTGCAGTTTATCAACCATATTTAACTTTAATGATTCGACACACCTCCCTCACATCGTCCTCTCAGACCCTAGAGCCGTTGAAATGATTAACTACAACCAGCAATCATCGCATACTGTGGTTGGGAAGTTAAGAACAAAGAGCCTTCCACAAAGCCTTTCTTTGTATTGGCTGGAGATCTGAACTCATACTTTGGGATTCATCACTTTAATTAAAGATAGAAAGACAAGGGTGGAATACCAAATCCAAGCCTCTCTTCTTAGTTATAACTATTTAACCAGTGCAGTTTACTGTTTATAATGTATTCTCTATACCCTGTTTATTCTATTTGTCCTTGCTTTAAAACGTACTTTAGCATCTGTCTGTCTGTCTGTCTGTCTGTCTGTCTGTCTGTCTGTCTGTCTGTATTTCTATCTATCTACCTATCTATCTATCTATTGAACATCCCCGATCTCAAGTTTCAATGGTTCTACTGGTTCTGTGGGGTTCCTTACTTCTTGGGAGGGACCTGTCCCACGTTGACCCGGACACAGATGACCTTGCGCGTCTGGACGCCCGTGGAGCAGGAGGTCAGGTCCTCGCTGCCGGTGCTGTTGGTGGCCCCGGCATTGGGGTCCTCCGTGCAGGTCCCCCAGGGGCCCGTCTGCCAGTGGTACACGGTGCAGGCGTGCTCGTTGCAGTTCCTCACTTCCTGCAGAGTGCTGCTGTTCGGACACAGCGCCCCCCCTGGTCAACACAGAACGTTACATCAGTCAATTAATGCTTCAAGGTCAGCAGTCAACCAAGAGAGCAAACTTTTATACGAGTCATTCAGTCGGTCAATTATCCTTCAATCAAGAGATCAAACTATCAACCAATCATTTTAGCGGTCTGTTAATCAATCACCCAGAAGTCAATTTATCAGCCAAGCGTACATCATTCAACCAAGGGATTGATCAGGCTCTCTATCTACTGTATCTATATATGTACCGTATATATAAATAAGTTAGGATGTAACCTAAAGACAGATAGAAAGATCTACAGGTCTACTATTGCATCAGATTGTCTGAAACCCTCCAACTGCAGGATAATCTGGTCGTCTCCATATTCCTAACTATTACCATAATGATGTCTAGGTAACGGTGTGTAGAGAACGGCGTGACGTCTGTTCTAAATAGCGACGGCGGCCTTACGGTGTGCCAAGAACACAAAGCAGGACACAAGTCCAGCAGCCTTAAACCTCCTCCAATCAGATCCTGGAATCCAGTGCTCATGCAGCTTATTCAGGTGCTATTGTGTAGAGATGATTGTTCTGGAGCCAAGCTGTCCCTCGCTCTCGCTCTCTTCCTCTAACTCTCTCTTCAACACGCTCTCCCTGTTCGACTCGAAAACGCTCTCTCTCTCTCTCTCTCTCTCTCTCTCTCTCGTTCTCTCTTCAACACACTCTCCAGTTCCATTGGCATTTCTTTTTCGCTCACTGATGATCACAATGAGTAATTAACAGAAAGGTGCAGAGGTCTCTCTGTCTCTTTGTCTTTCTCTCCCTCCCTCTCTGTCTCTCCCTTCTTCCCTCTTCCGTCTCCCTCTCTCCCTCTTCCCTCTGTCTTTCCCTCCTTTCATCTTCCCTCGCTCTCTCCTTCCTTCCCTCCTTCCCTCTTCCCTCTCCGTCTCTCCCTCCTGCCATCTCTCCCGTCCCTTTCCTCCCTCTCTGGCTCTCCCTCCGTCCCTCCCATTCTTCTCCCCCCTCTCTCTCTTCCCCTTTCCCTCCCATCCCTCTCCCCCCTTCTCTCTCTCCCCCTCTCCCTCCCGTCTCTCTCCCATCTCTCTCTCTCCCCCTCTCCCTCCCGTCCCTCTCCCATCTCTCTCTCTCCCCCCAATCCCTCTCCCCTCTCTCTCTCTCCCCCTCTCCCTCCCATCCCTCTCCCATCTCTCTCTCTCTCCCCCCAATCCCTCTCCCCTCTCTCTCTCTCCCCCTCTCCCTCCCATCCCTCTCCCATCTCTCTCTCTCTCCCCCCAATCCCTCTCCCCTCTCTCTCTCTCCCCCTCTCCCTCCCATCCCTCTCCCATCTCTCTCCCCCCAATCCCTCTCCCCTCTCTCTCTCTCCCCCTCTCCCTCCCATCCCTCTCCCATCTCTCTCTCTCTCCCCCCAATCCCTCTCCCCTCTCTCTCTCTCCCCCTCTCCCTCCCATCCCTCTCCCA
>NC_136934.1:45292567-45300067 GCF_949987615.1 Pollachius pollachius | reverse complement strand
CCCCTTCTCGTTAATTTTCTGAGTGGCTCATTGACACACCAGGAAGCAGTTGCAGCGGAACCTTGGGGTGGCTTGTTAAAGAATTACAGGAGCAAATAAACATGAAGAGGTTCCGCCCACGCTACTTGGCAGCTTAAAATATAAATGTTTCAATGAACTGTTTTTGTGTTTAGAGCAGAGTTCACTTCCGTCTGTGTGTACTCGTTTGTGTATCTGTGTGGTTATGGGCCTTCTTGTGTGTCAGTGTGTTTGTGTGTATGTTGTACGTGTGAATATGTGTGTGGTCATGGGCCTTCTTCTGTATTTGTGTGTATGTGTGTGTATACGTGTGGTTATGTGCCTTTTTGTGTGTTTGTCTGTATTTGTGTATCTGTGGGTATCTGTGTGGTTATGGGCCTTCTTGTGTGTGTTTGTGTGTATGTGTGTATGTGTGTGAGTGTATATGTGTGGTTATGGGCATTCTTGTGTGTTTGTGTTTGTGTGAATGTGTGTGTATGTGTGTGGTTATAGGCCTTCTCGTATGTTTGTCTGTGTTTTTGTGTGTGTACATGGTTGTCCTTCTGTGTATGTGGCGTCTAAAGATCAGAAGTATTTGTTAAAGCTCCCCCCGCCATGAGTAAACCACAGGTATCGAACCCCCTCCCACACGGAGGACATTTAGCTGCAGTGTGGTTCCTGCGGCCACAGGCCTGTTTGGTCAAAAGCACAGCGCCCGCTGAAAGAATATTTGCAGCGTCCGCAAACAGTGACATTGACTGAGCGAGATCAATACGTCACGCTGCTTGTTTTTCTCGGGCCTGTTTGCCGCTGTCGGCCAGACAACAATGGCAGCATTGCCGGCGCTACAGCCAGTTAGCATCCCTAGCTGCCACGGTTTTAATCTGCAGATTTACACCCTGGAAATACGGCCCAGATTTACAGGACCAAACGCGGCGCATGGCTGAGGGGTCGGCCCACTTGATTCGCCGTGTGGTGCAATTTAGCTAATTTCATTTTGATTTAACTGTGCATGCTGAGTGATCACGTAATAAAAGTATCGTCAATTAAAGCTGATATATATATATATATATATATATATATATATATATATATATATACGTGTGTGTGTGTATGTGCATGTGTGTGTGTGTACACATTATACATGTGTCAGTGCGTTTCTGTCTCTGTGTTCTCCCTTCTGCTCACTCCCTTCTTTCTTTGGCACACTCTCTCTAAGTATTGCTTTATCTGTGCATTTGTGTGTGTGTGTGTGTGTGTGTGTGTGTGTGTGTGTGTGTGTGTGTGTGTGTTTCTATGTGCGTGTGTGGGTGTGTTTACCATTTCTATCTCCACTTTGAAAGAAATGGATTGCCCGGCGTCTGGGGGAAGTGCGTTGATGAATGGGGCAGGTTGGCTTCAGACAGAGCTCAGGGTATTTATACGATCCTCCCGTGAAGAACCCTGGCTACCGGAGGACTGAACCCATACGGAAAGTCATATTTTCCGCAAACCAAAGAGAATTTACAGTTGAGTTGAGTCCTAAAGAGAGAATTGATGTCCCCGGCCTGTGTTATCTGTTGCAGCGCACCAGAATGGATGGTGGCTAGCGGCCCCATGTATCAAGCCCAACTGTCAAGGAGAGGAAGTGTTGAACTGAAACTCCACAATAGGAACAGGACAGCTAATCACAACCCGATAATTAGATGGACCCAAAACATGAATTCATAATGCTGTTAATTAATTCAGTGAATCCGTTTTTGTACAGGCGTTGAGGTGAAGGCAGTCCTGTCAAAGTGGATCTCAGAAGTTGGTTCAAAATGTAGTCTTTTTTTTTTTTTGCATTTTTTTACTTTATTATAGAGTGAGATAGACGGTATGGGAGATGGAGGGGAGGACATGCAGCAAAGGACCACGGGCAGGAATCGAACCCGGGTCGCTGTGATCAGGACTAAGCTTTAATGGCACGGGAACCAATTCTATTCTTAGAACCGGGCCGGTAGCTTTTGGCTGGTCTCACTCGGACCAGACGTGGGACGTCTCAATCGTCTTACAGATGAAAGGATAGAGGTCCTGGATTCTATTGGACATCCCATAATGCACTCCAGAGTAGGGCTGCTGCCCCCGGTCCAAGCTAAATGATCCCCCACCTGGGTCTAGTGCCAACATGGCAACCCAGACATCCCCCGGCTCATAAGGGGATTGTTTCATTGTGTCTGTGCCAGCTAGCGTGTGCGGTGGGCAAACTGGGGGAAAACTGGCCGCCGTGCATCACCCATCCCGTGGGTGCTAAACACACAGACACACACACACACACACACCCACACACACACAAAACACACAAACACACACACACACACACACACACACACACACACATACACAGACACACACATACACAGACACACACACACACACACACACACACCCACACACACACACACACACTCACTGTGTGAATCTCTTAGTCTGCTGTGAAAAGTGCTACATCAATGCGTCATTATAAAGTATTATTATCCTCATTATAAAATCAGACATGACTCATAACAGTTTGTGTAGACTCTGTGTTTCTCTCACCGCTACTGTTCACACACTGGATCTGCGGGGTCTGCGTTCCCGGGCCGCAGGGCTTGCCGTCGTCAGGGCGACAGCGGTCCAGGCTGACCAGGCGCCAGTCGTGACAGCGGGGGTCTTCACAGGGGACCACCTCCAGGAGGTGGGGGCAGCTCCCCGGACCCCCGGTGGGCGCGTTGCTGACCCGTCTCCTCCGTATCTTGAAGCCTGGGGTGACAGTAGAGAGGACACAGAGACACCGGCGTCAGGCCACTGGAACGCAGCACTGAGATCCGGCACCAGTCCCGCACCCAGAGATGTTACGATACCATTGTCTTCCTTCCCGATACCGATTCAGATTCCTGAACTTGAGTGATGAACTGAACTGAGTATTGGCCGATACAGAGGATATAACGATGCATCATCTAGCATTGTAACTAATAATAGCACTTGTTCTTATTGAAGGCTTCACTCAACGGAAAATATAAACCTTCCCATAAAAGTGGAGTAGTTTGACAGCAACATGCAAAACATCCGTTCCCTCATCTTCCTACTCTTTTGTATTTTGGAGGAAGTCGGTACAGTAGACTGGATAGGTTCTTACAAAATGCAGTGAGATGAATGATAATCAGCCACATTTAATTTACCGCTGCCTCATAATTTTAGTAAATGTCCTTCTGTTGTGCACTTCAATGTTTACTTTTACTGTTAGAAATGTCTTGTCTTATCTTTTGTCTTGTCTTGTCTGTTCACTGTGGGATAGTGAGAAATGTCTTCTCGATTGCTTTGTATGTCTACATGTGGGGTTATTGACATAAAGCTTACTTTGACTTTATACTTTGACTTCTCTTGTGATGACAGCAATGTATAATCAGTTCAATTACTGTCTGCAATTTTAGTTTCAGAACTACATCATTTACATTTCTAATCTATAATTATAATAATAGATTTGTGTTCTTCTAGTTAAGTGTGAGCATTCATGTGTTTCCAACTTGGTAGCTCGAACGCATTTAGGTCGGAGATAAGTTGTTTCCCGTTCCGACTCCCCACCTGACCGTTTCCAAACGCAGCGTAATACCGTAGTGTTTGTGTTGTTCTCTGCCAGAATCTGAGGAATTTCCGATACTGGTATCGGTATCGGAACAACTCTATTCAGTGGTTCCAACCGAGTTCTTGAGAAAGTTTGAGAAGGGGATGCGATGCAGTACCAATCTACGTATAAATATAAAAATCTAAATGTAAATGCAGGATAAAGAGATTGGCTGTAGCGATGTTTTGGTGAATGTATTCAAATCGCACAGCACTGGTGAGATATTCGTGTTTGTATTCGCTCATGGGTGTGATTCAAATGCGATCATTCTTACACATCAATAACCATCTTATACTTCAACCAGCTCCCACGCCACCCTATCAGGCGACCCCAAGTGGGGTCAATCGGATGGGGTCAGGTGAGATGCATCTGATAGTGCTGGGGAACTTTGTAGATTACATACAGAGCAGCGGAATGTAAAATCTCCCCAATGAACCTGAATGTTGCTGTGATTCAGTTTATGCTGATTTAAAATAATATTCACAAAGATGCCTTTCAGCAATGAGAGAGATAATGGACTCTCTATGATAGTAGACACAACCACATACTAAAATAGATGATGTTTCAGTAGGAAGACTTTGTATACCGTACTCGTAAAATAATACAATGTGAAACGCAATCAATTGAGTCTTTCAATTACGTAAGTCAAAACGAGGACATTCCGATAATTAACATAACTAATTAAGCGTCAGATAAACCTCCTTCTTCTCTGGAAGTTTGTTGACCTTGCAACTTGTTTATCTCCCTAGTTCTCCAGTTCTATTAATTAAGCTCATAAAAACAAGGGGAATTACAAGGCACATTTCAGAGGCTAATGTGAAGGTAGCTTCACAGTTCAGCCGTGCTCTGTATATTTTGCACGGGAGTGCAAAATATACAGGGGGGGTATATTTTGCACGGGAGTGCAAAATATACCCCCCCCCAATCCCCCCAGCATTCTTATGCCCTTATTGTATGTTGTGCGTCTTGGCACTTAATGTACGCACTTATTGTATGTTGTACGTCCTTGCACTTAAAATTAGAACTTAGCATCATGTAGCATCTTATCCTAGCTATATTTGTTGTGTACGGGGAATGGGTTAACCTAGTGATTTGTTGGCACTTGGTTCTATGAACAAACTTACTGTAGCGACAGCGATATATTGTTGTTTCTCCTTCTTCTTACAAATGTAGTTATTGTAAGTCACTTTTGGTAAAAGCGTCAGATAAATGGCATTCATCTATTTAATGTTTTAATGCTGGTTCCCTGTTTCTGATGAAGCCATCATGCGAACGCCAGGGACAGGGAGTAAGACACAGAGAAAGGCAGAATCGTAGTCACTCAAGGGAAAATAGAGACCTTTCCATAAAAGTGGAATAGTTTGACAGCAACATGCAAAACCAGCATTCTCTCATCTTTCTACTCTTTTGTGTTAAGGAGGAAGTCACTGCCATACACTGGATAGGTTCCTACATGATGCAGTGAGATGAATGATATTCAGCCACATTTTTTAAACGCTGCCTCAACAGCCGTCTCACACACACACACAAACAGACATTGATTCATTTATTTGGAATGACCAATACTACAACACTATAGCATCCAAATATTAATAAAGGCACACACACACAAACAGAGACACAAATGCACATACAGATGTATACACAAACACCCCCCCACACACACATGCAGACGCACACCACACACACACACACACACACACACACACACACACACACACACACACACACACACACACACACACACACACACACACACGCACATAGATACATTCACACACAAACAGACACACACACAAACAGACACACACACATACACATACAAACACACGTCTTGTGCGTGCCATTCGATGGCCGCTACCTTCCCGTACCTTTTTTCCCCGCCCGGTCGTCACAGTTCTCGAAGGTGCAGGGTCCCCACGCCCCCCAGGGGGACACCTGGCACTCGGTGGGGCAGGGGAGGTGGCACAGCTGGGAGCGGCTGGGGACGGGCCCCTGGCACAGCTGGTTCTGCACCGGGGGGGAGGCTGGTGGCAGTGGAAACCTCCAGCAGTTAGCGTGGCACGTTAGCTTAGCACAATGACATGGCACTTTATGGCGTAGCCAGTTAGCGTAGCATAATCACATCGCACATTATGGCTTATCGTGGTAGCATAGCACAATAACACGGTTCTTTATGGCGTAGCATATAAGCATAGCAGAATAAAATGTCACTTTATGGAGTAGCATGTTAGCCTAGCATAACAACATGGCACTTTATGGCGTCGCATATTGGCAAAGGAAAATACCTCGCCCCTTTATATCTTTATATAACTTTATATCATGAGTTGGAGAGATTTGCACAAACAATGCAACTATCAGATACACCTGTATTTTAAGAAGCGTAGGTTTTTTATTTGACTTTTACAACATAAACCAGTTTCAAACCAGCACGACTGCAGTTTTAAACTAACACGACTCCGTTCTCATCTCCAGTTGTGCCAGTTGTTCGTGCTCTTCTGGGCCCTGACACTGAAGCAGAATAATACAACACACACAGAAAATCTCTTGTTTTATTTATTTCTATTCCTGTCTCTCGTAAGTCTCATAAGAGAAGACAAGTCTCTTAAGACAAGAGCTTTAAAACATGAAAGAAGCGTTACGGAATAAACCAAACACACCACGGAGGAGGAAGCCCGTCTGTGAAACGCTGCCATGCCTCCCTGCTGCTTCCCCTCTGCGCTGTTTACCCCTGCCTGCTCGCGTGGCAGAGTGATGAATTGCCCATGATTACCCCGCTCCCCTCTGTAGAGTCAGACCCCCACCCCTCCACCATCACTACCCCACCCTGAGCTCACTGGAGACCTCAACCCCAACCCCCGGCCCTGCTCCAGCCCCACCGAACCCTGAGCTCACTGGAGACCTCGACCCCCACCCCCGGCCCTGCTCCAGCCCCACCGAACCCTGAGCTCACTGGAGACCTCGACCCCCACCCCCGGCCCTGCTCCAGCCCCACCGAACCCTGAGCTCACTGGAGACCTCGACCCCCACCCCCGGCCCTGCTCCAGCCCCACCGAACCCTGAGCTCACTGGAGACCTCGACCCCCAACCCCGGCCCTGCTCCACCACGATCCCACCCTCAGCTCACTGGACACCGCCCCCCCCCCCCTCCACCACTATCCCACCCTTAGCTCGCAAGACATTATTATTATAATGACAGCTAAAGGTGTGATGGCAGAGACGTTGGAGCGTGCTTGCTCCATGGAATGCGTTTATTCCTGCAAGGATTCCCCTGCTTCACAGATTCTGTTCTGGGTACACAGCAGAGAGAGCTAAGAGCGCTGGATTTAGCCTGAACACCCGTCTAGGACCGAGGCTGAGGGACAAGGGATTGAAGACGCTATCTTTCTTTCACAGAGAGAGAGAGAGAGAGAGAGAATGAGAGAGAGGGGGCAGAGAGACCGAGAGAGAGAGAGCGAGAGAAAGGGAGAACACAGATCTGTGGGGACCCACATCTCAAAATGTCCTCTGAAATCCATCTCCGTGAATGAAGTTGATTCCCGAAAGTGTGCGAGTGGGATGCGCGTTAGCTGTCATGCAGTGTGTGTGGGGGGTGCTGGTGTTCAGGGCACGGCATTGGTTTCACTCTTATCTGCATGCTTGCAGGGTGCTCTTGTTGGTTAGAGAAGGCACCGTGTACGGCTTTGACTTCTATCCCTCACCCCCAGCAAGGCTCCTCCGTCTAATTGAAACTCCGGGGTTTCACTGCTTATTGATGGAGTCACGCCAAACACACACACACACACACACACACACACACACACACACACCCACACACACACGGAACACACGAGAACACCACACACATGCATGTGCACATACACACACACATTCACATGTAA
>NC_136934.1:45265067-45287567 GCF_949987615.1 Pollachius pollachius | reverse complement strand
CCACAGGTTAGTGCTTGGCACTTGGTTTTATGAACATCCTCAGTGTACCGACAGCAATAGAGTGTTGTTTCTCCTTCTTCTGACAAATGTACTTATTGTAAGACGCTTTGGACGAAAGCGTCCGCTATAGGCCCTCAATGTAAAGCATTTCCCTGCCGTTGATGGCTGCATGTCGCACTTATCGCAGTCGATCTCTTGGTGTGCAAATGACGATAAAAGGTGAAGGGTTGAAAGGTGAAACTACTTAAAGGATTCTCTCGGTCTGAGTTAACAGCGGATGTTTTCCAAGCTGTGGTTGTGGGTCTTCTCACACGCTCTGACGCAATCAGACCCAGGTAGTGGGCTTAGACCGCTCAGCCCTAAGCCCCTCTCTTAGAGGGCCACTTTGACTCTAAGCCGGCTTGACAAGTGTCACACCATAAGAGGCCTTCGACCTTTCCTTGACTCCATAGGTCACGAGAGGGATTGGGGGGGGAGCGGGAGGGGGGAGAGCAGAGATGAACGCTTGCCGTGAGAGCAAAGGACTGGAACGAACGAGGAGATGAAGGCAGAGGGGCGAAGACATGATGAGGTCCCAGCAGGGGGTCTGTCTCTTGCTGTGTGATGGCACGTGAACTGAGAGGCTGTCTTGTGTCTGATGAGCACTGCTGTACTGTACTGTACTGTGACCTGAAGGGCTGGTTTCTGACTGTTGTTCAGAGTTGTTAAAGGGGACATATTACACCACCAGGTGTGAGTGTGATTAGCCTTACAAGCCGTTTCGAAAATCTGCCCCATATGACATCACTAGTGGGCGTGTCCACCTAGATCGGTGCTGGATAGATCAGTCTACCAGCCTACCCCGTGGACTGAAATAAACGTTGCTCATCTATCCAGCACAGATCTAGGTGGACACGCCCACTATTGATGTCATATGGGGCAGATTTTTGAAATGGCTTGTAAGGCTAATCACACTCACACCTGGTGGTGTAATATGCCCCCTTTAAAGGAACTATAGGACTGCACGGTCACGTTACCAGAACAATGAACACATTACCCTTCCAATGAGTTACAATTACACATGTGGTCGTTAAAAATGATCTTTCCTAGATTTAAAAAGACATCTTAAAGGGGTGATATTATTCTTTTTCGACACTTCCCTTTGCCTTAGACTGGCATGTTACCCTATTCTAGTAGTACCCCCCAATACAATTATCAACCCTATAAAAAGGCGTGATATGAGATCTTAATGCTTAATACGTAAATGTTTTTTGTTCATGTTTTCGTTTAATAATCCCTTGAAAGTTTTACCGCACGGATAGCCCCCTATAATCCTCTCTCAGCATCGCCTCCTATTCTAAAAGATTTCAGTGCATAAGTGCGGCAGAAACGAGGGCGGGGACTCGAACCCACGACCTCCAGGTGACGAGGGAGGGGCTTCCTCTCACCTCTGTCCTTGTCCCGCAGGTCGCTGAGGTAGGTGAGGATCTCGGCGTTGCCCTGGACGCAGTACACCTCCCTCGTCTGCAGGCCTCCCCCACACAGGCCCGTCTGGTTGCCGCGCCGACGGTCCTGTTGGCTTAGCAACAGGTCCACCCGGCAGTCGCTCCACTCGGTGCTACGCCAGGTGTACCTGGGGAAGAGGGAGGGAACAAAATGGGCGAGAGAGGGATACATAGAGTGATAAGGAGCGCAAGAGAGAGAGAGGGAGAGAGAGAGAGAGAGAGAGAGAGAGAGAGAGAGAGAGAGAGAGAGAGAGGGAAAGCGGGAGGGAGAGCGAGAGAGAGAGAGAGAGAGAGAGAGAGAGAGAGAGAGAGAGAGAGGGAAAGTGGGAGGGAGAGTCTGAGAGAGAGAGAGAGAGAGAGAGAGAGGGAGAGAGAGCGGGAGGGAGAGCAAGATAGAAAGACACAGAGACATGCAGTGTACGGTGAATAGATAATGGTGTGGGGGTGTGTGATTGAGTGTAAAAATACGATAAGAATCTGGCAAATGTGGTTTAATCTTGGGAGAATCTGAAACATGCACAGTGCAGAGTAAGAAGCAATTTCCCTGCTATTTTTACTTTGCTACATAAATGTCATGAAGGGAAAATAAATTACTGGAAGTACTTTCATTTTAAAAACTAAACAAAGCCTCAAATCATATTGAGGAAAACAAGGATCATTCTCTTGACAAAAAGTTCCCTCCACAGATTGCAACAAAATCTTTTGAATCTATCAAACATTTAAAAACAACAGGGACTTTAGTCAAGCAACAACAAATGTGTGTGTGTGTGTGTGTGTGTGTATGTGTGTGTGTGTGTGTGTGTGTGTGTGTGTGTGTGTGTGTGTGTGTGTGTGCATGCATGGGCCTGTGCATGTGTGTTACGAAAGCATGCTTGCTGTCTAATGCCATTTGTCTATACTTTTTATTTTGCCCCATCCCAAGCGCTTCTAATAATCTGTCTCCATATGCTGTATCCCCCCCCACACACAAATACACACAGAGACAAACAGACACACACACACAAGGCCACCCCCGAGAGCAAATTAGCCGTATGATGGTGAATGAAGAGAAAGGCATATGGTCTCTGTCTGAGAGAAAACAGAAGACTGTGTCTCGAGTTCTCTCTCTCTCTCTCTCTCTCTCTCTCTCTCTCTCTCTCTCTCCCACTTTGGTAGTGCATGTCTCTCTTTTTCCAGCCGTCTCCGTCTCTTTCTCTCTCTCTCTCTCTCCCTCTGCCTTCAACTTTTCGTACTCACTAGTTTTTTTTTGCACATTTTCTCCCTCTCCGTCTCTCTCTCTCTCTGTGCATTTTCATTCCCTCGCTTTCTCTGTCAATATCTGTCTCTCTTGCTGTCTTTCTATGTGCATCTGTCTCCATCTCTATGTCTCTCGGTCTCCATCTCTGTATGTCTCTGTCTCTCTTTCTCTCTGCTGGGATAAGCAACACACCCACGAATTTCCCCACATAGACAAACACGCGTTGTGTCCAACCAGAGTGACGGGATAACATCTCTCATCCCCCACAACTGTCTGTCTGGCCAAGGGCGGAAGCTGGAGAGCCATCCCTGTTACACAGACGGCCGTATGCACTCTAGTTAATCCCTCCTCCCTGTCTCTGAGTTGGTCTGCCATGTCATCTGTGTTCCTCGTCTGCGTATGTGTGTGTGTGTGCGTCTCTGCCTGTGTATTTGTCTGTGTGTTTGTGTGTGTGTGAGTGTGTGTGCGCGTGTGTGTGTGTGTGTGCGCGTGTGTCTTTGTGCGTGCGTGTGTGCGCGTGTCTTTGTGCGTGCATGAATGCGTGCGTGCATCCTACGGTAGGTTTGTGTGTGTGTCTGCGTGTGCATGCGTGGGTGCGTGTGTGCGTGTCTGCGTATGTGTGTGTGTTTTGATTGAGTTAGCCTGCAGCAGCTGTTCTGGGCCAGCTGCCACCTCCTATTACCCTCTCCAGGGTCAGGGGTTGGAGTGGACCATGTACGTTGCGACTGTTACCCTGCTGGCCAGTCACAACAAACACGCCACCTCCCGGACCCTCAAACCCTGAACCCTCAACCCCCCTCTCCTCCCCCGTCCCTCCCTCCAGTGTTACCGCGACGACCGCCACACATCACTTAACATTTAGGGCATTAAGCAGTCGCTTTTATCCAAAGCAACTTACAACAGGTACATTTCTCAGAAGAAAGAGAAACAACAATATGGTGCTGTCGTTACAGTAAGGATGCTCATAGAAACAAGAGACAGCTAGGGTAAGACGCTACACAATGCTAAGTACTATTTTTAAGTGCCAAGAAGAACAACATACAATAAGTGCGTAAGAGGGTTGTTTTAAGGAGCGTAAGGGGTAAGGGGGTAAGGGGGGGGGGGGAGGCTATGCAGAGTCCAGGTGAACAGCTGATCAGGTGAGTCTTGGATCGTCACTCACGTGGGACACGGCGGCAGCGGGCCCTCCCCTGGCGGCTCGCAGGCCTCCGTCTCCTCCAGGGCCTCGCACGGGAGCCCCTCCTCGCCGATGGCGAACTGGAGCACACTGCGGCCCCGGGAGCGGGCCCCGCCGGGGGCCTCGGGGTCCGAGCAGGCGTTGGAGCAGGGGCCCCAGTCGCCCCAGGCGCTCAGCTGGCAGTCCTTGGGGAGGAGGCAGGACTGGACGGTGTGCGGGAGATCCATGGGTGTGCACTCGCTAGAAGAGGGGGCAGGGGGAATGGGTGGGGGGAGTGGGGGGTAAAGATTAAGTTAACATTAATATTTAGGGCGTTTAGCAGACACTTTTATCAAAAGCGACTTACAATTCGTACATTTGTGAGAAGATGTTAAAGCAAGTTTGAATAACCAGAAATGACGTGTGATGGAATACCCACCGCATGTCTTAAGTGTGTGCGTGTCTGTGTGTATGCGTGCATTTCTCCCTGCATGCCTTTGTGTGTGTGTGTGTGTGTGTGTGTGTGTGTGTGTACGCCTATGCATGTGTGTGTGTGTGTGTGTGTGTGTGTGTGTGTGTGTGTGCGTCTGTGTGCCTATGCGTGCGTGTGTGTGTGTGTTTGCATGCATGTAGCTAATCATGTCTCGTTCATCACGGGATCAACTAAGCCGGGGATTTGCTGTGGATTGGGAGAAGGATCTCTTTCACACTGAGTTTGACCCGGCTGCCTGGTGGGATCACACTACACTGCACACTATACTACACACTGCGGTGTTACTGAGTTATGTCCATAATGGGACAAGCAACCTCTGGAATCAGTCAGTTTTTAAACGTTTCGCCCCATTTTCTATCGTAGTCGTTTAACGGTAATGAAACGCTTAACTTACAGGCGTCCCCGACTTGAACACCGCAAATGGGAGCAGAGGAATAAAGATACAAGGGAGGCGGACGTTTTGCAAATTGCAGATGAGGCAGATTAAGATCACCTGCCTGGCCATCTTTATGAGTCGTCGGGCCCTCCCTGGGAAGGGAGGGAGCCCATAGAAAAACTGACTAGATATCGCCTGAGCTGCGCTGATCAGTGGAACGTGGTTGGTTTCTGACATACGTCAGATGTGTTTTCAAGAGATGAAAAACACAAGATCAATATATATAATTTTTTTACTATCATTACCCGAACACACGTTTGACGTATGTCAGAAACCAACCCGCTTGAAGATTGCTTAAAAATAGGGCGCTTTAGAGTAATTTTGGAAAAGGACCTCTGCCCCATCGGACGTTCATTCATCCTGGTGGGTGTTTACTCTGCGGCAAGATGGCGGCATGGTTGACGCATGCTTAGACGCCGAATGCGATATCTAGTCTGTATACATATCTATGGAGGGAGCCCAGCGAAACAGTGAGCAGGGCTTGGGTTAGACCTTGAACTTTTTTAAGGTTGGGGGAGGGGGGGGCCTGCAGTAAGGGAAGACTTATCGCACTTCCGAACGCGTCAGCGCGAAAGTAACGTTAGGAGTAAGATTCCCATAAAGCTCCTCGCCAACGGCTACCATTCCTCTTCATCCCATTAGCTTAACTCATTAGCATTCCACGTTTCACATTATGAATAATACAAAAGGGGAGCGAAGGTACAAGCACCGCGTGCTAATGCTAAGTCCATCAGGGGGGCGGGGGGGCTGCCATGAAGGACGCAGTGTTTTAATCATCCCCAAACCAAGTGTTTACGAGTAATGAACAAGGCTTCCTCCTCGGAATCATTAGAAATTAGTTCTAAGTAAAGAGGAGCACATTATGCCACCCAGACCGCATGTCTTTCCCCTGGAGCGACTGCAGCTGACGAGCTATTAGAGATAATTACAGCTCTGCTTCATTTAGAGACCCCTCATTTAGTCCCTGCTGCCGCCCCTCTTCACCTCCGCCACGCCGAACGCTCGGCGAGAAAGGAAGACCCTTTAGGGTTTGAGCTGTTTTTCGCGACGTTTCTCTGTTGTCCTCACTCCCTCGCTCAATATTTCTTCTAATTATTTTTTTGATACATCTCTTTCCTTTTTCTTTTGCTTCTCTTCCTTACCTTCTTATTTACTTTCTCTTTATTTTTCCTTTCCTTTCTTCAGTTCCTTTCTTACGTTGGTTCGTTTCGTTCTTTCTTGTTGACTTTATCTTTCCGTTCCCTTTTTCTTCCCTCAGTTCCTTTCTTTTGTTTGTTTGTTCCTTCCTTTCCTCCCCTCTGCCTTCATAACCACCATGTCCTCGGAAATGAAAACACGTGCGCCGCGGACCCTTTTGAAGTCGCGCCGTGCGGTACGGCGGAGAGCGACACCGTGAAGAATTCTCGCCTGTGTTATGACGCCAAACACACTCGAAGCTTCAAATCATTTATGCGCCGGAGCAAAACAAACAGAATTGAAGCCGGAGTCGGTGAGGGAAACACAGTCAGGGAGAAAAAGAGAGCGGGAGAGGGAAAGCGAGAGAGAGAGGGAGATAGTACCATGAAGTTCCATTTCCTCCCCGGACTGAACCCTGAGTTCTGAGCGTTCCCTGGTGTGACCAATGACCCATTTTTCCCGGCAAACTGGATCCTATTTTCTTTCCTCTATTTTTCCGCTGAAGTTTTGGTTGGGAGTCGGAAGTCATTATTTTCTCATCTCTGTCGCTGAGGCGAGACAGGGAACAGCATAATGCTCAATGTCTTTTGCATTCTCTCAAAGAGCTGATGATGTCTTCTCTAAACTGCTCTGTTTTGCGATGCCTGGACGTTTTTTAAGCAACAGCGAAGCAACAATGGCCGTGATTTCAAACTCGCACACACAACTCTTTTTCCTGAACAGCAATTCATGAAATATTAATGAAAGAAAGGATTAAAAAATACTCGCTGCCACTGAATTCTGTTGCGGCAAAAAAGAGCGTTCTATATAGGTCATCTTATTAAGAGATGACATTCACACAACTTCAGCATGCGGCAGAAATAAAGTACAGATGAAAGACTGTTGACTACGAACACACAATTTTTGTTTGTGATCTGCAGTTCATTGGTGCGTGGTGCTAAGGCGGTCATCTTTATCATGCAGACATAGGCCGGCAACTGAGGTGTTCGCCGCTTCAGCAGGAGATGGCTGACCCATGTGCATCTGAGGCATCTGTCGCCATCATAGTGCAGGACAGTCTAGTGGTTTGGGTGTTTAAATCCCAGCGGAGAAAGGCTCTGGGCGCAAACCCCAAAGTCTACAGGCATCCCTGAGCAAGACGCCACCGCTTGCTCCTTAATGACATGTATCTGAATTGACGGTAAGCTGCTTTGGAGAAAGGCTTCTACTAAATAGTGTTCAAAGGACATTAGAGGCGTGAAGGGAGAGGGATGTTCGGAGCGCACCGGGCTTGATGGGGTTAACGCAACACCCTGGAAGTTTGTTCCACTTTTAAGGAAATAGTGCCCAAAAACAAGCATGAATATTTCACAAGGCAAAAATAAACAAGTCAGGGATTAATATTCATGGTGCTCTGAGCATCAGAGTTGTTTTCAGGGGGTTCCTTTGAAATGGTGTGATCCCAGTCGCTGATAGGGGCCACATGACATTGACAATACATCAATGAACAGTTGAGTGCATAATGGATCAAATCCCTATGTACAGTGGCATGTGGCGGCCATGACGCGAGTAAGACTACTTCATGATGTCCTAGAGATCAAAGCCTTTTTCAGTTTCTAAAATACAAGATCTCAGGCAAACGCATGGCATTGGTAATGTAAAAGGGGGGCTGCAAAGTCAACGAAGCAAGGCCTTGAAGAGCAATGGAAGCCTTGCTTAAAAAGGAATTCAGCACAATGTCAAGTCATTGCTTCAGATGATGACCTGGTAGAAAAATATGGTAGAAAGCGTCCTCGATCAATATTTCTTTTGTCAGGGCTGTTGTTCAGTTCTAACAGCATCAGAGACTAATAGGGAATTCTTTAAAGGCTGAAATAGCGATATAAGCAGAAGCCTGTATACGGGATACGGTAAGATGGTACTTTAATAATCCTTGACAGGAAATTTGATCGTGGCTGTGATGCTGTGGGTGCAGATGTGACGGCTGTTTGGACCAATAGACGGCAGCGATGGATGGCAATCTAGACAGACAGGCGGACGACTCACTGTAACTCCACGGTGGTCCCGTTCCAGTGGTTGCAGGTCACGTCACGGGTCTGGTACCCCACCTGGATGTCCCAGAAGGGGCTCTCCTGCCGGTTCAGCCGGTTCCTGGTCCGCTTCTTCTGGATCAGCTCCCGGGCCTCTGGGTCTTTGAGACCCACCTTGTCCCTGCCCCCCGGGCCCTTGCCCCTCCGCCGCTTGGCCTGACGGGCGGGCCGGGTCTGAGGCAGGGCACAGGGGCCCCAGGGCCCGATCCGGAGGCTGTACACCCCCTCAGGGGCAGAGCAAGGGCCCGGCCTGCAGGTGTGGAACTCGGTGAGGTTGGGGCAGGTGGCGCCCCCGAACATGGGGGGCACCAGGATGCTGCGGA
Source organism: Pollachius pollachius (assembly GCF_949987615.1). Classification (NCBI taxonomy): domain Eukaryota; kingdom Metazoa; phylum Chordata; class Actinopteri; order Gadiformes; family Gadidae; genus Pollachius; species Pollachius pollachius. The sequence continues at coordinate 45,279,193 of NC_136934.1, read as the reverse complement.
CGCGGTTCTTGAGGCCGGTGCCGCAGGTCTTTGAGCAGGAGGTCCAGGGCGAGTACTGGGACACCACGCAGTCCTGCGGGCAGGGGATGAGGCAGGCCTGCTCCAGACGAGGCTTGGGCTCAAAGTACTCGCAGATGGCGTCGTCCGCGGGGGACCCGTCCGCCCGGAGCGCGCAGCCCACCTCCCGCATTTGAGTCCCCTCCTCGCCGCCGTGGCACAGGGCCAGCCGCGGGGCCCCGTTGGCCCTCGCCGAGACGGGCACGCACTGGTTCCAGGCGCCCAGCTGCCAGTCGTACAGGTCCTTGTGCCAGTCGCACACGCGGAAGCAGTTCCTCTGGTTGGAGGGCCGCTGGGCCTGGTCGCAGTTGGTGTGGAGGGTGGTCCAGCCGTCCACGTGGGCACACCAGACGGCGCGGCTCTGGCTGCCACCGGGGCCGCAGTCGCTGCCCATGCACCTCCCCCATGGCCCTGGGGAAACACAGCACATGTTGGGACACGGTTACTCAGGCGGACACCAAGTAGTCGCAGAGGGCCGAAGCAGGCAATCAATCCTCAGTACCGCGATGGAGTTTGTGCAAATCTCAAGTTTCATTGTCTTCAATGTCCCTCGGATGTCTTCAAGGAAACGTGATATTTGCAACAAAGTTTTGATGATCCTACTGTGGTTTTGATGATCATACTGCCAATTAAAGTAAACTGATTCATCCATGGGAGATAGTTAGTCTAAAAGATATTACCACATACATTATTCAAACATCATGCTTGTTGATCGCTACAACATCAGTCAGAAACGTGCGTCCGTTAACATTCAGTTAATGTTCAGCATTGTTTCGTCAAATTAGATGCATCGAGTAATTCTTGACAGTTTAATTAGCATGGCATAAACTTGGCACGTTGAGGAGAGGACATCTGACGGGTCTGTTTACAAAAGTGATGCTGCTCTAGGATTCCTCGTGGCAGTCTACACACAATGGGGATCCTCCTAGCCACTCAACGATACAGGCAGAGTAAAATATATGCACAACGGGTCATCAACTGTTGGCATTCTTCATGAATCATTCAAATGTAGTGAAGATCACCCAGCTAAAAGTAAAGAATAGTGAGGTAATGGAGGTGTGCACACCTGGGTGTCGAACGGCTATCTGGATCCCCACAGGGACGAGGTGTTGAATGATTATTTCACCTCTCGCTAGATGAACCTTGCTTTAGCAAAACACGTCATTAGCTTATAGCCTTGAGCTAAATGCCTCCTTTGCTTGAGCGGGCTGAGGGGAAAGTGGTGTGTGGACGCAGGCAAACACCAATTACTCTTCCTGTGTGGAAGACGGAGGAGAGAACCTTTCTGGGAAAATAGAAGAGTCAACGGAGAGGTTGTTGGGTTCAGTCCACACAGAAGACAGAAGGTAAGGAGAGATAGTGTTAGCGCACTGCTCATCTCATCTACTCAGACACTTAGTCACTAGCAGATGGATGCTGGTGACTAACCACCCCAAAAACATGTTCTTGCTCTGAATATGTTACATAGAAGCTGCTTTTGCTGCTCCAACTACTGCTAGTTAATATCAAATACAAACTGAAGTAAACTGATGACTTGTACATTTTAAATTGGTTTGGATGGACTTCATGAGCGGGGGTGATGGGTTGGGCTTCCAAACTTTAATTTTTGCATAAATATTTATTGTGCGAAACATAGAAAATAAAAACTACAAATCAAACTAAATAGGACATTGTGGCATATAAATGTAGATAAACTATGGTCATGAGTAGGCTTACCGGTCTGCCTTGCCCTGCACACATTGCTGATATGGATAAGGTAAATGACAGCGTGACAGTGTTGATATGTGATAGTCATAGTTTAACCTAACAATTGTTAGTGCTTGGCACTTGGCTCTATGAACATCCTTAAAGTACCAACGGCGATATATTTTCTCTCTTTCTCTGACAAATGTACTTATTTTAGGTTGCTTTCGATAAAAGCGTCTGCTAAATACCCTAAATATAAATGTAAATGTGAAAGTTATGAGAAAATATGCATTGTAATATAGCTAAATGTCCGATCACACCTGTGTGCCCATGAATTCAAACTGTAGATATTAGAGGTTGGGTTACTGAGTGTACCCAGCTGCCTTTCATCGTCCCTCTCAACAGGCTGGCCGGAGGCCGTTACAACTCCATACAGCGGGCCGAATATATGGACCAGCGACCACAAATGAGGCCCGGAGGTGCTCGCCTGAGTCAATGAACACGACAGGAACGGTTATGTTCTTCAAACAGACAAGCGAGATAATGACTTTGGTAACTCCTAAACAACAATGAGGTTCTATAAAATGGATCCTTGAGGAGAACAGGAAATGTTCTACTGGAGGCCCAGTTCCAGGTATATAGCACAGTTTTAGGTAGATAGCACAGGAGAGTGATAGGAGAGAATGGCACAAAGAAGATGTCAGACAAAAAACGAAGAGAAGAAATAAGCGGTTGCTTATATGTGTATGTGTCTATTTTAAGCACAAACCCACCGACCTGACTGTTCCGGTTAAACAACGACAGGTTTGAATGCTGCTGCGAGAAACAAACACACAGGAATATAAGGATCTGTTCAGATAGAAACACACTGGGATTTCTGATTAGCCAGCTATAAGCCTGCCAGAAGGCTGTGGATGTTTTAAAATGAAAACATCTTGTAATAATCTGAGCAATACACCCTCACAAAACTCCAGGGGATGCCGTTAAAAATAGATGCTGGTTTTATGTCCACTGAATCTAGGAGACGAAAAAAGCTTCCCTGTTGACCAGATGTAGGCCTATAAAGTAAATGGTAAACATTTATACAGAGCTTTTTAACCAGTAGCTCCTCAAATGTTAGTCCTCAATATTACCTTTATTACCAACATTCACCCATTCATGCACACATTCACACACCGACGGCAGAATCAACCATGCAAGGCGACAGCTAGGTCAGAAGCAATTAGGGTGGGGCGTCTCGCTCGGGGAAACCTTGACACTCAGCTAGGAAGAGCCGGGGATTGAGCTAGCAACTTTCCGGTTACCAGCCAACCTCCTGGGCCAAATGTCGCCCTAAGTCAACTTTATGTTGGTATATAATAGGTTTATAATTTTTGTTTTTACTTAATATTTGGGTTGTATGCATGATGTGAATATGTGTACGGAATTCATGTGCTCTTGTATGCAGGGTGTTCTCTATGAGGATGGGGATATGGCCTCGGTGGAGAAATATGGAGTCCAGATCTACCGTCCTGGCTGTGGAGACCCCGGCCAGATCTCTCTCTGAGCCAACCGTCCGTTTAATGAACCTCAGATTTCCCATCTGCCGGAGTGCTCACCTCTCCCGGGGGGAGGGTCACTGCTCTAGGCTCGGCAAGGTTTGTTGGTTATTGATCAAATCCATGTCACCGCTCCCTGCTGCACACAGTGTGGGCCCGCTGAAGATCAGGGTCACCTAAAGAGTGGAGGGATTCTACGCCGCCTTTCGTCTAGACTACAAATACTTGTCTTTTCTTCTTGTTTTTCTCCCTCCCTCGCTCTACGTCTGCAGGCTTTTTCTCTCAGTGCGCAGAGGAAGATATGTCAGTGAACTTTAGGCGAGGAATGTGTCTTTCCATCGTAACGTGTATGCTTTATTTTGTTTAAAAAATCAATAGCTTGAAAGGAATGCGCACTCCGCGGCAAAATCCATTGGAGGGAGATGTTTCGTCTGCCAGATGAAAAAATTAATAAAAGGGAAGAGGACTGCGACTCAATATAAGCCATTTCCTCAGACATCCTTCCGTAAGTAAAAACAAAATAAACTGTTATTGGAGGACAGCCTATAAAGGAAAGTGATTTCCCTAGTCCGACCCCAACAACTGCAAAGCAAACACACAAAAGCAACAGCTCACTTAATCGATGAATGGCCCGGTCCAAGAGACTCATCCAAATGTACTCAGTTCAAAAGACATTAGCTTTACTATAAGCCCCATCCAGATGAAAAGCAAGCCCATGTCCCTACTCCTATCAGCTCACTAAAGTCATCGTCACAATGTTTTTCCGTAAAAGGCTCCTGCCAGACCCAGCATCCACAGCACAGTGAGTTCTTTACTAGCTTTATGCCTGCAGGTTCTAGCGATTACGTGCAAAGATTTGGCTTTAGTTTTCTCATACCAACAAAACAAAAACAACGACATTAAATATTTATAGTTCGAATTTGTTCAATGTTATATATGTTGCCGATTGATAAAGTTAAGACCAGAAATTGAAGCACGCCTCTGCCTTTTCCACTCTAAAAGCCTAGACTGCTACATAATTGATATCATTTGTGAGTGATGATAGTATCATATTAGTTCCTAGGACACTACAATATTAATAAGGATGATAATAGTTGAACGGTGGCTCCGTTGGGGTGGGTGTCGATGGCACTTGAGCCACGCTGATGAGGTTGTGGGGGCGTGTGAGACCTGAGAGGTGGAGGAGCTCATGGTGGATGTGACCGCTGGAAGCCGGGAGGACGCGCACTAATGTAGCTAATATTAGTGTGGGAAGAGCGATGTTTGCTCAGCCTTAAGTACCATAAGATGCCATTAGAGAAAGCATACATTAGGCCCATTTGTCTGAGCAGCCGTCTGAGGTTGAATCCCATCACACGATACATCTTACAGGATGGGTGTGGAAGTCATAAGGCGTTACCATGAGAAAGGAGCGGGATATCGCAGATGATGAAGAGAAAGAGGGATATCTGAGGGGAATTCTGTGAGCTGTTTAACATTCAGTAGCGATGTTAACCCAGGCTTGCTCTCTCCCCGTGGATCAATGCCCCCTGTGCTACGATGCTAAGCTAACCTCCACTGGCTTAATAAAGCTCTCTCTCTTTCCCTCTCTCTCTCTTTCACTCCCTCTCTCTCTCTCGCTCTCTCTCTCTCTCTCTCTCTCGCTCTCTCGCTCTCTCTCTCCCTCTCTCCCTCTCTCTCTCTCTCTCTCTCTCTCTCTCTCTATCTCTCTCTCTATCTGCTGATCTGTGATTCATTCGCATGGCTTAGAGGCGTGTCTTTGGTTGGTTTTGATTCACTAAAGCACCCACCACGGTAAACACTTTGCTCTTCACTCTTTTCTTCTTACTCCGTAAGGATCTTACTTCCTAAGAAGAAAAGAGTACGTCGATATCAATCAAAATGTCAAAAGTTTAGAAACTTTGAAATCTGCCGTGAGATCGCAGCAGGTATTCCAGTGAGATGCCCTTTTAAATGTTGATATTCAGAATGAGTAGAGGGCGCAGGAGGCAGGGTGTACCAGTGGTTAGGGTGTTTGACTTCCAGTCCCAATGGGACTGGTTTAGATTCCCTCTAAACCTATAAAAAAGTTGCGTGGCCAAAATGGCTAAATAGTGATAATTGAATATCAAGTCAAAACTTTTGCTCTTTTAACTTAAACCAGCAGAAATGTGTGAAAGAGACGGCCAAGGTGCTGCGAGGTGGTGTAGTCGCTAAATCACGTAGCGCTAAGCCTCACCATCTGCTGCTGCAGCCGGGCCGCAGGTAATCAATGTTCCCTCATCCGTCCATTCTGTGTCAAAATATCAAACGGTAAAATACTTCAGTCCTGGAGCCTGATAAAACTCCAAAGGTCAGCCGGCGTCTTGGTGGAGACTTGTCTTCAAATGTCAGAGCTGTCAGCACGTGTAGAAATACTATCAGTCAACCTGCGAATGCCCTGCTCCTCTGGTTTGAGATGAATAATCCAGAGCGATCAACATGAATAAATGAGTGCATGTGTGGCTGGTTAACCTCTTAATGTAAACAAGCTTTTATTACCGGGGAGAAACAAGCGGAAACAATGAAAAGAGAACAGCATAGAAACACACACACATGCAACCCCCCATTGCCTATTGACAAATACTTCAGGGAGGACGTTCCTCCCTTAGCCTCCATTGACTCCCATTCATTTCCCCGAAAGTGTTGGCGGCTGGTGAATAACATTCTTTAATAGGTCCATGGGTTCGATGGGAGAGAGGAGGAAAGTCCTCCTCTGAGTCGGTGTGACTAGCTAAGGGGTCTGTATCGCGCCAACGTCTATTCACGAATAGGCTGGAATCCTAGCTGTGCTATGAACCAATAAGAAGGAGCCCTTGCTGCGCTATGAAGCAATAAGCAAGAGCCCTGGCTGTGGAGCAGCCCGGAAGGAGGGGTTATCCCCCAAGTCTATGCTACGAGAACCCATGAACCCGCTCAGTCGTATGCCTCATTTCTAACGAGCGATGCGCTACTGTTCGTTGCGGTACAGTGCTGCTCTTTCCGCTTATATCGGTGTTTCCGTCGAGCGGTGCGGTTCGGTGCGGCTCGGTTGACTTATATTGGCTTTTCCACCGCCAAAAGTTGGGCAAGGTCCCGAAATAAACACACTGAGCCTACATATTTTTTGACACTACTCGGTTGGGTTACCAAGCCGTCTGAAAGGGCGGCGAAAACGTGGAGCTACACACGCCGTTATTCTGAAATCACTCTAAAAATATCCCGTTTGGTATGACCAGGTAACTGATATCTTTACAACATAAAAACAGCAAGGAGGATGGACTTGATCTATAAATGAAGAACCTCAATCTTAATTGGCTTAACCCCATGACCAACATTCTGGAACATCCATTAACATCCACATTTGCCTCAAACAATGTTAGGCTTACAGCCCATGTTAATAATTGTGAGATAATGTTCTGGTTGTTCCTTTAATTGTTTGTTACTCTGACCGTTCTGTTTGATATTGTGGAAAGGATGTTAGTGAATGATTCATGATGCATGATGCATTTTAAATGGAATCCCTTTTGGTCTTTTGGGCTATCATTGGGCCTATTTTCTTGGTCAAAAATAGGCCCAATGATAGGCCCAGATTTTTTATTTAGTTGTACAAATCAAGAGTAGGCCTGATTTTACTAATTGGCTTTGCATCCTTTCCTTCTGTCCTTGTAGTCCAAGACATGCTGCCCACCAACTTTCAAAGTACAATGCTGCCACTGGTGGATTTGGGTCAATTTTATTCACATAATTATCCCTCCTTGCTATTTTGTAGTTCAGCAAAACAACCTAAAACAACTTGAATCACACATACTTATGCCAGCATACGCCACTAACAGTGCAAGCAGGCCAATGGCAACCAAGGGCGCAGATTTCCTCCCTCACTTTAAAAACCGCCAGCCGCCACTGATACACACACAGACACACACAGACACACACAGACACACACACTGTATGTGGTCCCATCACCATAGGGGTTGTTCTCCTAGTGCGACCAGGGTAAACTAGGACAGGAGGTTAAGCAAGCATCTGAACACACACATCACACCTAAACACACACACACGCACACACACACACACGCACACACACACACACACACACCCATCACGGGCTGCAGGTGAGATGCTCACCTGAATACATTTTTTGGGTGTCAACAGAGGCGTTTGTTTAGGTGTCTCAGGTGTGCTTGTGTGTGGGGGGGTGCATATGCGTGCATGTGTCTCTCTTTCTATGCGTGTGTGTGTGTGTGTGTGCCTGTGTGTGCCTGTGTGTGCCTGCATGCATCTGTGTGTGTCTGTCTTCCTCTCCGTTGTGTGCTTGTTGGTGTATTTGTTTGTTTAAAGAAAAGCCAGATAAAACAATGCAAAGAGACAGCCTGACTCTGTGTGTATGTGTTCGTGAGAGAGAGAGAGAGAGAGAGAGAGAGAGGGAGAGGGAGAGAGAGAGAGAGAGAGAGAGAGAGGGAGAGGGAGAGAGAGAGAGAGAGAGAGAGAGAGAGAGAGAGAGAGAGAGAGAGAGACAGGGACACTGAAACAGAGAGCGATGGATCTCGCCAACGGCTCCCCAGTGCTCCGTCATGCAGCTCTGGTACATCGTGGTCCTGATGCTGCGTGACTCCATCCCCCCCCCCCCCCCCCCCCCGCCTCCTTCCCTCCCCCTCTCCCACTCATTAGGCCGCCTCTCCCTTCTGGTGAGAAGCCCAGCGGAGCCCGACCCATTATTGATGCTATTATGACAGTGTTGGTGACAGGCTCCAGACAAATGTTTAACTAACATCCTGAGAGCCCGATTTTCCGTGTTGGGTCTGATGATAGCACCGTTAAGGAGTCTTTACCAGGTGGCACCTGAACGCTGAACAGGATGTGGTTCAAACTGGAGTCATCCACACCTTATCAGACACGGTTTTACCCGTGCAGTCCCACATTATTCCATTCGGTGTCCTCTGTGGCTTTCTTCCTGTGATTCTGCTCAGGATGTCTGTGTGTCAGTGTTAGTTCTGACCCATGCCTTCTCCTTCTCTAAGTACTCTGCAAGGTGTTGGACGTTTACACTTGGTATGAACAAGCGATATAACAGCACTGCTTTCGTCTCACTACAGTAAAGAGGACAAACGAGGAGCCAATCACATCCAGGCCACGCCAATTTGAATCACTACTGGCCGAACCAAAGAAAAAAAGGCCATTTAACACTACACAGCCAGGATGCTACTCCCATCCTTTCACATCCACTGAAATGCAACCTCTCAGCCCCGGAGACATCATAACAAGAAGCCACTGCTGTTGACAGCAGAGAGCATGTTGTTACACTCCCCATGTCTCGCTCTGAAACATTCATATCATCTTTCAGTACGCTGTTTTATCACCCCTGTGAGTTTTCGATAGTCAAGGCCAACCGACCTCTGATAATATATTTGAAGGGTTGGAAATGTATCCTGCTCAAAAAAACTGCCAACATCGTAAAATGTTGTATTCAATTTTAACCGGTGTGACAATGGATTGATCTATATTTATACATACAGCACCTCTATCTGTTGGAGCACAGCCGCCTACAGACATTTTATCTTAGTACCTATATTAAATTAGCCGATTCTTCTCTGAAACCTGCCTTCGGCGTTCACTGCTTGTGGAGTGGGGACAGATGTCGTTGCTCAAGGCCAATTGAAGCTGCGTCAGGGAAACAAACCATCATCATAACAGATAACCCTTACTTTTTAGTTTTCTCTTTTTCACCAAACAGTTTTAACAGTTCAAGCAGTGCACTAAAATCCCCCTGCCGCTCTGATATCCATATGACTGATCCACTATACCGTCTGCCAGCAGACTGGTTATCTTTAAACCCTGTTTGGAACGGAAGCGGGGTTGTGTGTGTGTGCAGGAGGTCTCTAATCTTATACTACTGCATGGATTAGCTTTGGAATGAAATAGATATCGCACATCTAGAAACAAATTGACATGGGTTGGAGGTTTCGCCTATGGGCGCCTAAGTGTGTGTGTGTGTGTGTGTGCATCTGTGTGCTTGTGTGTGTGTGTGTGCGTGTGTGTGTGTGTGTGTGTGTGTGTGTGTGTGTGTAGAGGTAAGGAATGCAGCGTATTGCACATATCAACTATGTGGAATGTGCTTGTGACAGTGCATCTCGTAACAGAATGCATGTGGGGGTTATTTTGGGTTTGATGCTGCTTCTGTACACAGTGTTCTGTCTGAGGAGATTGGAACGGCAGACAATGCCACAAACACATCTGTGTGTGTGTGTGTGTGTGTGTGTGTGTGTGTGTGTGTGTGTGTGTGTGTGTGTGTGTGTCTGTGTGTTTGTGTGTATGAGTGCGTGCGTCCATATTGGTCCGTGTCTGTGCTTGCGGGCATATATATGTACGTGTGCGCGCGCGTGTATGTGTGTTTGTGTTTGTTTTTGTATTTGTGAGTTTGTCTGCATATGTTTACTTATGTATGCGTCTGCGTGTGTGTGTTTTACAGTGTGTATTTATATTTGTCCATGTATGTACATTTGGGTCTTTGTTATCATTGTCTGTGTGAATAATGTGTATGTATGTCTACGTTGTGTTTGCGTATATGTGCGTGCGTGTTTGTGTCTGTGTGTGTTTGCGTGTGTGTGTGTGCGTGCGTGTGATTTAGGGTGATGAAGGCGCTGTCTCTTTATTAGGATAAATTATCCAATCACACGGTGAGATCTCCAAGCCTCAGGAGCTCCAAGGATTAGATTATGGCTTCCCACAATGCATCCTGGCCTACATCTCCCACCACCAGGGACCAGACACGAGGCCTCTTTAATGGGAAGCTAACATAAGCAATATTAGCCGGGGACATAGCACCTAGCCTGGGTGAGAACAACAGAAATAAAGCTAAACAAATCAAAACATAGGTTATTATATTATTAATGTTATTCCGTGATGTTGTTCTATTATTCATTTTTATATTATCTTCGGCTCCCTGCTGTGAGAAAGCTATTTACCATCCTCATTTACGTTTAGGGCATTCACCAGATGCTTTTATCAAAAGGGACTTACATTTTTCAGAAGAAAGAGAAACAGCACTATATCGCTGTCGGTACAGAGATAGCTAGGATAAGATACGACACAATGCTTAAGTAATGTTTGTAAGTGCAAGGACGACAGACAAACATGCAATCAGTGCGTTCATTAAGTGCAAGGATGTACCTCATACAATAAGTGCGTACATTAAGTTCCAGGACGTACAACATAGAATAAGTGCTTACATTAAGTGCAAGAACGTAAAACAATCAATAAGTGTGCAAGAGGGGTGTGGGGAGGGGGGGGTAAGTGGGTAGGCTATGCAGAGTCTAGGTGAACTCTGAGATCACATCGGTTCCCCTAGTGATGGATATGAGCATTAAACATGGAGGGTAAATGTGGAGAGTTGATTCAATCCAGCCTTCTCCTCCAGTTGATCAAACCCTTAGATGGCCCCAGCCTGCTGATGCAGAGCAGCCGTCCTCCTGTTAAGCCTGGAGCCCGCAGCGACCCTGGCTCCTCAGTGGGGGAGACGTGGACGTGAAACGAGGTAGTTGGTGGAGAGATTGGCCATGATCAGACCTCCACAGGGGACCATCGTGGAGCCAGACCAGCAGCGAGAGGCACTGGGAGGGTCTGGATGGTGGTGGATCAGAGCCAGGCTCACACACACCGCCATACACGTCAGACACCCAAAAACGCACAAATCCATGCACACATACACAAACACAGAAACAAAAACACACACACACACACACATTCACACATACTCACAAACAAAAACACACACATATCTATGCACAGATGCACACGCACAGACTCACATAACCACAAACAAACACACATACACGGATACAAATACAACCAAAATCTATCCACAGATACACACGCACAATCCCGCACACACACACAAACAGCACACACAACTCCCAAGCATCACGAATGTGCACTTACAGTCCACGCCCAATGCACACATGCAGACAGTTTACATCAAACACACATACTGCCATAAAACACACACATATGCGTGCTACAACACAAACACACACACACACACACACACACACACACACACACACACACACACACACACACACACAGACACACACACACACACACACCAGGCCAAAGCACACCGGCTGTGACGGGGCCCACGTAGCCCCACCACCTTCTGTTCTGTATTTCCATGTTTGATGAGAAACAGCAACCGGCCTACCAGCCTTAACCTCTCTGAACAGCCTTGGTCCAAACCAGGCAACACAACAGGCAGACAGAGTTAGATATCAGTGTTTGGTACCTTCCACCTACTCTGCTTCTAAAGATATAGACTGAATCTCCCGTAGCAATCACTGACATACATTTCATGAAAATGTGTTGGCTTTCGTCTTCTCTCTCCTTGCCAACATCCAAGAAAGGGAGAGGAGAGCTGGCAGTGGCAGAGAGGAGCAGAGAGGAACTCAGAGTGCAGAGAACGTCTAATTCGAGCATCAGTATAAAACATCTTGAGTTCTGGGGGTTATAAGCGGGTCGCCTCCTCTGTCTTCTGAAAAAGGATACTCAATCCATGTCTAAAGTCAGACAGCATGAATCATGGAGATAATGTTCATGATTGCACAAGCCATTATGTGATGGGAAACCTGGCCCAACAGCCCTGTAACCTTGTTACTGAACTAGAGGAAGGCAGGGAGAGGACTACGTGCAATAAATGACATGTGTAGAATACAGAGTAGAGGGAAAACTTCATCAGGCGAAGATCTCCTTGGCAGAATGAACTGGGTCACTGGATGTGTACAGGACGGACATGAAACACACTTGGGGCCCTATTTTAACGGTCCGAAACGCAAGTGAGAAGCGCCAAGCGCAAGTAGCTTTGTGGGCGGTTCTATGGCGATGTCACTAGTTTACCGGCGCAAAAAACGACTCTTGCGCCCGGCGCAGATCTAAAAAGGGTTGAAGTAGCCTAATTACCCGTAGGCGTGTTTTGGGCGTATCGTGCAATAAACCAATGAGAGTGCCAGCTCCCATCCCCTTTAAGAGCCATGAGCGCATTTGAATCTGACGAGTTAATATTTTGACAGCGCGTCTGCAGTCACCGATGAGACAGATGCATGACCACATGAATTTCAAATTTCCAATGGCTCAGTTTATGGCCAAATAATATGGCCTAATTCACACATAGAATAAGGTTTTCTTCCAGAACTTCAGAAATACTGACTCCTCAAATAAATTTCGGCAAAGAAAACTTTTATGATATAACATATGATATGCGGTAACTGTGGTTCTATTTAATGATATACGCAATACATTATAAACATTGTTTCTTATCAGAATTGTATGCATTATCGTTATCGACTTGTGTTCCTAATATGTATGTGTCCCCCCGTTAATATACATTGCCATGGATTGTATTATGCGTTACGTTTTTAGTTTGCGTGTGTTTAAACAGATGGACGCGCGCCCGCATTCATTAATTATTTTACACGTACACACACGCGCGCCATCTTTTTAACACTCACTCGCGGTAAAACAATGTTTTCTCACGATCAAATCGATCAATCCTAAAAGTTATGGGCATGTACACGATGTCTGTGTCAAGAAAATATGTCTTTGCTGTACGGTGTTTGCAGATGCATTGTTTTAAAAGTATAACTTATTACCGCTGTATCAGCTGTTCTTTCCCAAAAAATTTACCAAGAATGTGTGGCTAGGTAGATGAGAGAAGCAAAGTGTATGCGCGAAGTGCAAAAGCAACATTATGCATGCGACCTTAAAATAGCATCTGAACAACGCACCACTGACTTTGAACCAGGTATTTCCTGGTTTCTGGCGCAAGTGGTTTCTGAAACTGCAAATTAGCACCAGGGAACGTTTGCGCCAGAACACGCCTCCTCCTTTCGCCGAACCACCCCTTGCGGCGCAAGATCATTCCCTAATTTACCGACGCGTGGCGCATGAGGGAAAAGAACGCTCTGCGCCAGTTGCAAACTAGCAACGACACATGCGCCTGTGATTAAGTCAATTGCGCTGGATGCAAGATAGGGCCCTTGGAATGGAAACCAACCCTTGCCAGTGGGAAATGCTACTTTGACAAACTTCCAAGCGATCATCGGTTGACATTGTTGATATCAGTCCCCAATCGCAGCCCTTTCTCTGTTTCCCTATTGGTTCCAGAGTCATCGTGCTAGTGTTTCATTGGTCAGTTCCCCATGCCTTTGGATTGATGAGTTGTTTCCCCATTGGTTCCACACTCATCGTGCTAGTGTTTCATTGGTCAGTTCACCGTGCCCGGTGATTGATGAGTCCTACTCCGGGTGGTTAAACCAGGAGACGACAGGGCGCCTCACGCGCTCCGCTGTCGTCAGTCAGGCCTCAGTCGGAGCTCTTTAACTCAACTCACTGACGCAGCATGTACCACCTCCGCCGACCGGTCGATGTTGGCCTCACGTTCCTCCCCTCCCACCAGTGGTAGAACACAGACCGACAGCAATGCACAGCACAGAACAGGCTAAAAGCAATTAAAATCAACGCTTACGCAGTCAAACTCCCTCCGTCGCTCTCTGTCTGTCTCTCTTGCTTCCTCTCGCTTGCTCGTATGTACAAACATAGACACACACACACACAGAAGCACAAGCACATACACACACACACACACACACACACACACACACACACACACACACAGACACACATACAACCAGAGTTCTTTGACGACGCCTCTAATGTCTTCAGTCTGGAGCTTTTGAAGATCTAGGTGTCCTGCTAATTTCGCTCCCCAGAGATCCTCTCCTTAGACGCGTTTATGGGATGGGGTGAAAGGTAGAGAGAGAGAGAGAGAGAGGGAGAGCGAGAGAGGAGGGGAAAGAC
>NC_136934.1:45252567-45260067 GCF_949987615.1 Pollachius pollachius | reverse complement strand
AGAGAGAGAGAGAGAGAGCGAGAGAGAGAGAGAGAGAGAGAGAGAGAGAGAGAGCGATAGGGGGGAGAACAAAGCACTGTGGGTAATTTGACAAGGTATCAGAGTGAGAGGGCGGGGCCTCTGGGGTAATGTGCGCTGGAGGCTTGCGTGGAGAGAGATGGTTGGGGTAGGGCTGCTGGGGATGGTTTTTACATCCAGTACTGGACTGGGTACTGGGATGGGCGAGGTTCTGAACCTCATCATGTGCGAGAGGGAACATTACATTTGCATTGAGGCATTTAGCAGACGCTTTTGACCAAAGCGACCTACAATAAGTACATTTGTCAGAAGAAAGAGAAACAACATTATATTGCTGTCAGTACAGTGAGAATGTTCAAAGAAACAAGTGCCAAGCACTAACAATTTTTAGGTTAAACCATTCCCTGTATACAACAAAGATAGATAGAATAAGATCTAAATGAACAAATAGCGTATATGCGGTCCAACTACCCACACATGCATAAACACACACACACACACACACATCATCACACATACATACATTGGTATTAACGCACAACAAAACCACTAAGCATATATTGCACCAATGTAACTCCCCCTACCCCCCTCAAACGCACACCCACATGCATACACACACTTATACACACACGTATACACACACGTGCGCTCCACGGCCGGGTCTCAGCAGGGGGTCGGGGGTTTTGATGGAAGCCAACTCGTTGATCAGAGGGGAAGAGATGAGGAGAGACACAGTCTGTGATGTCCACCTCCTACACACCGGTCCAGGTAGACAGAGCTTACACACAAACTACACACACTTACTCATGATACACACAAACACACTATACACACACTAACTCATGATAACACACACACACACCCACACACACACACACAAACACACGCACACACACACACATTATACACACACTTACTCATGTTAACACATGCACACTGTACACACACTTACTCATGATACACACACACACATACACACACACTATTCACAAACTAACTCATGATAACACATACATACACTATACAAACACACCAACTCATGACTACTACTACTAAACGACTACTAGCTCATGATAACAGAAACACACACATACACACACACACACACACACACACACCCACACACCGAACAAACACACACACACACACTCAAAATAACATAACTAACAGGATGAGTCACATAATTACTGCTCTCTTGTCTCATTTATTTCTTTATTAATATGATTTTACACACACGTACACACACATACACACACACACACACACACACACACACACACACACACACACACATCCTGCTGCCTTCACACTGCATGGAGGCAACACAGCCTCATTGAACCAAACATCCGAGTTAGGTAATAGCTTTCCTGTCACGGCTCGGTTTTATGTGGTGTGTGTGTGGTGTGTGTGTGTGTGTGTGTGTGTGTGTGTGTGTGTGTATGAGTTTAGTGTTGTGTGTGTGTGTGTGTGTGTGTGTGTGTGTGTGTGTGTGTGTGTGTGTGTGTGTGTATGAGTTTAGTGTTTGTGTGTGTGTGTGTGTGTGTGTGTGTGTGTGTGTATGAGTTTAGTGTTTGTGTGTGTGTGTGTGTGTGTGTGTGTGTGTGTGTGTGTGTGTGTGTGTGTGTGTGTGTGTGTGTGTTTGCGCTATTGTACGTGCGAACAAGTCCGGGGCGATCATACCAAAGAATTACAAACACAAGCCTGACACAGACATACACACACACATGAGACACACACACACACACACACACACACACTCCATTCCCTCTCGCTCTTGTCGGAGTCAGCATCTGTGGAGGGGTTGCTGAGGGGGTTGGGGGGGGGTGAGGAGGGGGGTTCTTAATCAGGCAGAACAGAGAGCAGCATCCTTTAAGTATGGAGCGCAGTCCTACTCTCTGAAGAGAAGAACAGGCGACATAGTGGGCTACTGATGACCAGCAGGACGGGATGGAGTCAATCAGAGAGAGAGAGAGAGAGAGAGAGAGAGAGGGGGGGGGGGGGGGGGGGGAATGATATCTAAGTTAATGTCTTCCAGGGGCGTTTGATCAAGAATATAAATCTTTCTCTATCAGTTTAAATGAAGTTATATGCTATTATTGTGCCATATCGATGCTCAGCCAATCATATATCGAGGTTTAAAACTGAAAAACACAGTCTCTGTGTATATATACTGTGTATACACACAGAGGCTACTGTATATACAATACAACATGCAATCTGTATCAGGAAGGACCAAAGAATCCACAATATGTGTCTATAAAAATAGACAGGGAAGGAAGGAAGAAATGAAGGAATATATTACAATTGATATCAATTCCCAATTGTACTCTGGAAAAATACAGGGGTCGTCGAGGGAAATGTGTCCACGCTTCTCACAATACTTCACTAAGAACCCGCTTTCATAGCCGAGAGCCTGCGGCAGCACTGGCCCCCGTGGGTCAAAAGTTTAATTCATGTTATTCCGTGCTCCCTATAGCCCTCGCTCAAAGCAGGCACCAGCCGGCTGGGATCACAGCCACCGCGAATAGGACCGCCGCCATCATTCTCTAAAACCACTTCTTCTAGGAAAATCTAATGCCAAGCCGTACCTGGCCCCCATTATCTCAGCCAAACCAGGACGGGATTCGAGCAACAGACGGGGACACCGCCTGGCTCTGATAGGATTTAGAGAGTAAACACTGAGACGAGCTATTTTATTGGACAGATAAGATGAGGAACGAGGTGGTAAGCTTGCTATAGCGAGCTCACATCTCTCCCTCTACTCCTCTGTTAGCTGCTCTCCTCTGGGTTCTAAGCAAGGAGAACGAGAGGCTATCACCACCTACATCCCTAGGGGCTGTTTCCGCGAGAGTATCGGATTTTTTCGGGTATCGGCAAGTACGCAAGTATACAAGTGTGTTATTATAATTATAGGTTATCAATGTAATTGATCTAGTTCTGAATTTTTTTTTTGCTGAGAGTTAGTGAACCGACTATACATTGCTGTCATTGTAAAATAACCCTTCAATTAGAACAAGTGCTATTAGTAGTTACAATGCTAGATGATGCATTGGTATATACTCGGTATAGGGCCGATACTCAAGTTCAGGAATCGGTATCGGGAAGGAAAAAAATGGTACCAGAACATCCGTAGAAGAAACACGTGCTGGTAGGGTGGAGGCTGCCAAGCCGACGGCGTCTCGGACAAGCAGACCTTGACGGAAACATCCGGATTCAGCCCTGTTCGAGGAAAGGTTGAGCCCCAGTGATGGAGGTGTTTTTGGCGGGCACGGTTGAGAAGCGTTCTGGGTTCCCGACCCCGAAGAACGTGCTTCATTGTCTGGCAGAGGCCGTGATATGGTAATAAAGAGAGGATCGCTCTCTTGATGAGGTCTCTGAGCGCAGGAACGTGGAGCAGGGCTTATTATGTCTGTTCCCCTCCCGGAGACCCCCCCACACTGCCCTCCCCCCCAGGAACACAACATGTTTTAATCTCAGAGCTCGCTCTGATGTCTCTCTCTCCTCTCTCTCTCCTTCTCTCCTCTCTTTCCCTCTCTTTTTTGCTCTGTCTCTCCCTCCCCTCTCATCTCTCAAAGAGGGATTTTCTCTCTCTTAATCTCTCTCTCTCTCTCTCTCTCTCTCTCTGACTCTCTCTCTCTCTCTCTCTCTCTCTCTCTCTCTCTCTCTCTCTCTCTCTCTCTCTCTCTCTCTCCCTCTCCTCTCTCTATTTGTTTCGTGTTGCATCCGTGGCCTACTGGTTAAGGAGTTGGGCCGGTAAACAGAGGGTGGCCGCTTCGAATCCTGACCAGTAGCAAAAATGTGGACGGGTGAGGTGCCCTTAAGCAAGGCCCCTGGAACCACCACCTGCTCCCAGGGCGCTGCACCACGGGCTGCCCACTGCTCCGGGTGTGCTGCTGTGCCACTATGTGGGTGTCCCTGTGAAACGGTTAGGGTTTTGTCACTCCTCTGTGAATGTGTATGTGCAAGTTTTCATCGGCTCCTGGATGTGTCAAAAATAGAGAAAGAATTCCCCACAAAAAGGGACAATAAAGGATAACTTACTTACCATCTCTCTTTCTCTCCCTCCTCCTTCTTGCTCTCTCACACCTCCTCCAGTCCCCCTTGACTCTCGCCTCGCTCTGTACATTCTCTCATTCCTTATATATTCTCTCTGTCTGTTCTTAACACTTCCTCACTTCCCTGCTGTGTCTCTTTCTCTTTGAAGCTCACCCAAACACACTAGGGGAGATAGATAGATCGATAAGGTAGATAGACAGATAGACAGATAGATGATGAATGATAGCCAGATATATAATATAAAGATAGACAGATGATGATAGATTATAGATAGATGGACAGATTAGATAGATGGATGGATGGATAGATAGATAGATAGATAGATAGATAGGAAGGGAGGAGGGTAGGGAGTGAGGTAGGGAAGGGGTAGAGGGAAGGAAGGAATGGCAGCATTGTTTCAGAATTATAACGCTATGAAACACTTTCTCTACATTGTTCCTCCACTCATTTCTATTCATATATTCACTCTCAAACAGAATCCAGGAGCCAGAATCTGATGGGAACCAACGGTACCGCAGCATGTTGAAATGTTCTGGAGAAGTCTCCTCTTTATTCTCCTGGCACTGGAGAATACAGAGGTTTCTCAGACTCTTGGATGGTTAGCGTTTATGAGGTGAGGGCTGGTGGAGAGGTGTAGATATAAGTGGAGCGATGGGGAGGTTAGGGTTAAGATGGACGTTGGTCCTACTGCCGGGGGGATTCTGAATTCCTTTTTGTTTTTTGGGCAAATTGTTATTTGCATAACAGATGATAAATGTGTTTCTATTCAGCAGTCGCTAGAAGTGTACTGTTTAAAACAACTTGCTGTTAAAAGGCTGTCTTTTCTATTTTGTCCCTGTGTTGCTATTATTAACATATCCAGGTTCTGCTGTTGCTTTTCAGAATGACATTTTTCGGCGTTTCTGCCGTGATTCTTTGATGTTTTGTCATGGGATAACATGCATAAAACCTTAAGTGCATCAGCCCTGAATACCAGCTGTGGATAAGCTGTAATGTATGTCAAGCTGAGATCCTGCCGTACAGCAGGGGTGACAGACACACAGGAAACCTAGCTGGCATCACACGGTAATGAGGCAGTATTTTACACATACAACATCTGAAGCAGCGCATTTATTAGAGTCCACAGTCACATCTTTATCTAAAGACACTCACTGGGAATATATATTTAAGGGAATGAAGAGGTAAGGGTATGTTGGGGTAGGATAACCCATGGAATAATCTCAGGTTCAAACCCTTAATGTACGCACTTATTGTATGTTGTACTTTGTTATAGCACTTATAGCAAGTTGTGTAGCATCTTATCCTAGCTTTCTTTGTTGTGTACGGGGTATGGGTTAACCTAGTGATTGTTAGTGCTTTGCACTTGGTTCTATGAACATCCTTACTGCACCGACAGCAACATGTTGTTTCACCTTCTTCTGACAAAATGTACTTATTGTTAGTCGCTTTGGAAAAAAGTGAATGCTAAACAGCCCTAAGTGTAAATGTAAACCCAGAACGTTTGGCTGGGCATCCATAAACGCGGTCGCTTTCCTCTACCATATTCCATTGTTATTAATGCTAGTTTTGACTTGCCGTATTTCTCTGTATTTGACACCAGGTATTCTGAAGAGGCCCCAAAGCTCAGCTCAAGCATCACTGAAGAAAAGCTCACAAAAGGAGGATCACGAGATAAAGAGCAAACGTCTGAACTCTTCTGACATTCTTGAAGGACACAGCAGAGCTCTTCCTGAAGCCTGGAATCCTATGAAAGATGCAGCGTTCCTGAAGGGGGATGCCAGTATCCCGCGTTCATCCTGACTTCTGAGTGAGTCGGGAGCGGTGGAGAAGAAAGGGGAATGCGGATGTACCCCCGCGGTGAAGACAATAAAAAAACATCACGAAAACCCCAAAGACTGTCATGTTCGCTGATCATCCCCCCAGACTCGGACCGACACCTCCTCCGTTAAAAACACAGTTTTACCGCTGGAGAACATCTCTGTATGCATTTCTGACTGTGAACCAATTAAAGATGCATGTGCAGAGGGGGCGTGGTCATGGGGGTTGGGGTAGGGTGCCTTCAAATTTGATTGGTCACACAAAGTGCCACGCCTACTTAATGTGATATCTTCTTTTCAAAATGTCTTCCTTGCTAATTGAGGGAGTTTTCTCTTGCCCTCTGGGGGCTAGGGTCAGGGGGATGTAATACGTATACGGCCTGTTTAAGGGGTAGTTCGGAATTTTGGACTTAGGGCCTGATTCCCAAGTTAGCCTTGGTGTTTCTTTATCATTGGAGATAGTTTTCAACACATTTCATTCAGTCCTTCTAGTTGGAGAGTTCACCTCGTGCTAGGCTGACGCAACGGCAAACGGGGCAATACTAGCCTGCTAATAAAACAGTCCCTACCCTCTCCACAGTACACCCGAGGTAAATCGATTGTAACGCCAGAATATGGATGTAAATGTCTGTGCTGATAGAATAATGTTAGAAATAAAACTAACCTCACATCGCATGAATCATCACATTTTGAGGGACTACTTTCTCAGCAGCAGCGGAATTTAACCTAGGTATCAGTCCGCCGCTGCCGTAGCCAAACTACCAGGAATATAACACTGCTGCTGAGACACAGCAAGTCGGTCAATATGCAATGCAATGCAAGGTTGGTTTTATTTCTAACATTATTCTATCAACACAGACATTTACATCGACCGTCCTGGCGTTATAGTTGATTTGCCTCGGGTTTACTGTGGAGTGGGTAAGACTGTTTTATTAGCAGGCAGGTATTGCCCGTTGCCGTGCGCTAGGCTAGCACGAGCAAACTCTGCAACAAGAAGGACTGAACGAAATGTGTTGAAAACTGTCTCCAATGATAAAGAACACCAAGCCTAACTTGGGAATCAGGCCCTAAGTCCACAATTCCGAACTACCCCTTTAAGCCATTTGAGCCTGTACCTGTGATTAAGGACTAAGCATAACAATTGAATTTAAGTGAATATTATATGTTCTTAAGATGTTTTTAAGCAGTGAAACTTTGAGTCTGGATTGATCAGGCGGACATGACAGACCTTTGCTATTCCTTGTTTTTCATTATTGTCCTCACTGGGGGTCCTTCCTGCTCCTCTTTCATCTCCTGGACACACCACTAACATATGTGCATGCTTAACATATTAATACAACATCAAACTTCCAAAGTGTAAAGCAACAGGTTTCCGCAGATATATTTCAGTATCTGAGAAAATGGAACAAGTCACCTGAGAATCTCTATTCCACCCAGGAGTCCAGAATCCTCCCAGATAACAGAAGACGTGGCTTTGATCTTCGGCTGAGATGAAGAGTAACAGCATCTACATTTCCCTCTCGGAAACCACCGCTTCAGCTCACATCCACAACGCACCTCCAGAACCTAAAATATACATAAGGCTCTCACCTGCGATGTTTAAAGGTCC
>NC_136934.1:45170103-45247603 GCF_949987615.1 Pollachius pollachius | reverse complement strand
TAGGATAAGATCCTACCCAAGTACTATTTAGTGCCAGGACGTACAACATACTAACATATCTTTAGTTACTTTAATAATTAACAATGATACAGATATATTTGTATTGCTTGATCATATAAGTTTTACTATTAGTTTGTTTAATAGTAAACAATGATACGGACATAATTTTTATGCTTGATATTAGTTTGTTTAATAGACAACAATGATACAGATATATCTGTTGTGCTTGATCAAACAAGTTTAAATATGAATTAGTTTGGGCTCTGTGTGTTGTCCTCTGAAGCTTGCCGTACACCCCATTAGTTCCATTCAAGAGGTAATTGGGTTTGTATTGATGTCGACCACGTCCCGACGCAGAGCCAATTGTGTTTTAAAAGAATTAGAGTTGATTTAAAACTGCTTGTGCGGAGCAGACAATAACGGCATCAGGGTTGTTAATATTTATTTATATCTGTTATGCGGCTCCTATTAAAACAACAGTATTTCAGGAGAGACAGCACTGAACCCGTTCTAAGTAAAGAGGCCTGCTATGATGGACCCGGGTTCGGCTCTGATCATCCGTCCCTGAATAATCGTCATCGGATGGCGTTTCCCTTGAACACCGTTATGCGTGTAAATGGACCACATTTATCCAAATGCAGTCCATTTACCGCGCGTTTATTTCTGCTTTTCTATCCTGCGGCCACTCAAAGCACTTTATGACTTTACAACGTTAAACATCTTTCTCAGGGACAACCACCAGGAGACGCGGGGGGATGGAACCAGCGCTACCTGGTGGTCCGCTGCTGGCCCACGCTAATGAACGTCTTAGCTCTGGACTAGAGTTGTTCTGATACCGATACCAGAATTGGAAATTCCTCAGATACTGCCTAAAATGCAGAATCGAGTTTGCAAGGCATTTACTACACAGGCAAAAAATATCACAAACACATGCAGCGTGATGCTGTGTTCGACAGTAAGTGAACCGACTATACATTGCTGTCAAGATAAGAGAACCATTCAATAAGAACAAGTGCTACTAGTAGTTAAAATTCTAGATGCTGTATCGGTGTGTATTCATTATCGGCCGATACTCAAGTTCAAGAATCGGAATCGGTATCGAGAAGGAAAAAATGGTATCGGAACATCTCTACTCTAGATCCGGATCAGCTACGATCCACGTGATCTAATCAACAGGTTTAGTGCTGAATCAGTACCCTCTGCAGCACGCTGTCATCCATTACCACAACTTAGTGGTCCAACTATAGCTAAAGGACTTACTTTCATGAGCAGAGCCTATGGGAAGGGGAAAAGCAGGACAGCGATCCCCGACCGTGTAACCCTACCTATACCTGCTCCAGGGTGACCTGTTTCTAATGATTCATGGTGAAACAAAAGGTTACTAAATATTTTTTAATATTGATATTATAACATGCGTTATTGT
Source organism: Pollachius pollachius (assembly GCF_949987615.1). Taxonomy (NCBI): domain Eukaryota; kingdom Metazoa; phylum Chordata; class Actinopteri; order Gadiformes; family Gadidae; genus Pollachius; species Pollachius pollachius. Next base: position 45,246,180 of record NC_136934.1, on the reverse strand, counting down.
TGTTGAATGTACGTCAAAGGGACAGCTGAGATGAGATCAGAATAGTTTGTGTTTGTGTGTGTGCGTGCGTGTGTTTGTGTGTGTGTGTGTGCACAATACTAACCATCAGAGGTGTATCATCACATCATCACCATCGATGTGATGAAAACGTAGGTTATTGCCTCCGACCAACGCAGACTCTAAACTTCAGGAGGATTCAGAGCAACGAGGGGATCAGGAGGTATTGAGTATAAACCCGCCCTTTGTCCGCCCAGTAGAGAGATGATGTGATGATGTATGAATGTAATAATCCGTTCCTGCGTAGCCAGCAGGCCCGTTCTCCTCCTTCTCCCCGCTCTCCTCTGGCGGCCTGTTAACCACAACACAGTTCATCCGTCTGCACTGCTGGGAAGCCCCCCGTAGATTACCAGCTCTTCGTCAGATCCGCTCTGCCTTTATGTCCTGCCACAGTAAATCACACTCATCAAATATATATATAATATATACATATATATATATATATGTTTATATATATCATCTATGTGGGCTCCAGGCGGTGCGCAGACGCTGACAGCAGACGTCCCCTTGCTGATTGATCTTCTAATGATCAGAAACCCTTTGAAAGATGAAGAACCCATTTCAAATCCTCCCGTAAATTACATCCACTCTGAATGAATATAAACTATTGTAATGCCTACAAAGCCGTTGACTTATTACAAAGCCCTTTTAACGATTGCAAACTATTTTTATAATTAGAAAGTATTTCAATGGTTTCACATCTCGAATACCATCCATCATGGGGTTTTATAATAGACTACAAATTATATATAATTTATGTTCTATAAATGATTCACTTACCTACACACAGTTAATAGTTACTTTATGAAAATGGGTGTTTGGTCTAATCAGGGAGGTACGTTCTCTACATAAAACACATCGTTGTTCCCTACACGAGTGTCTCTCTGCATGGCTGCCTGTTCTGAACGAGGCCCTCTCCGGCCCTGAACTCTCGCCCCCCCCCCCCCAGCCACTGGCACTAGTTCTGTGGAAGAGCGTTAGGCGGTGCCCTCGGACACGGCTGTCTCTGTGATGGCCTGCACGCCGGAGGTTAGGGCTGAGCTAGCCCTGGGACGGCTGCATACTCAGGCATCATGGCACCAGCCAGAGGACGCCGGGGAGAGCAGTCGAAGGATGGGGGGAGATGATACCTATGTGGGGTTTGTGATGATGCATCAGGGTGGTCATGGTTACGTTGCGGTGGAAAGATGGGATGTGTGCGCAATGCACGAACCTACATAAGAGACACACTTGACAGAAGGTAGCCAATGGCACAGGAGGTAGAGCGGGTTGACTTGCTAGTTGGATTCCCAGCTCCTTTTAGAGTGTCAAGATTGTCCCTGAGCAAGGCACCTCAACCTGACTGCTCTCCTGATGAGCTGGCTGTGTGGTTGCCTCCGCCATCAGTGTGTGAATGTGTATATATGAATGGTTGTCGCTTTTGATTAAATACCCTGAATATGTAACGGCTGGGTGAGCAGCAGGGGAAATAGGACTCAATAGCACGGCTCAGGTGGCAAAAGCCTGGGTAGAAAGATTGGTCTTTACTAGCGGATAGGTCGGTACACAGGAAATCAACGATCAAGGCAAACAATCCGGCAGGGAGTAGACAAAGCCGTAGTCGGGAGTAAACGGGCAGGAATCAGAAAACCGGGAACCGTAATAAATCACTCCGAAAATGCTGGGACGCTTGTAACAAAGAACAAAGATGAACAGGCACAGAGGAAGGGAAACACGCTGACTAAATACACCAGGTGGAGAATGTTGATGAGGGACAGGTGAAAACAATTAAGGCACGTCAGGACAATAAGAGACACGAGAAATATAAGAACAGGGAGTGAAATTATCACTGGGAAGGGGGAGAGATATGACAAAATGTAAATGTAGGGACCAGAAACAGCTGTCCAGCGCAGTATAGTCTAGACAGCCTAAGGTCAGCCGAGCTCCACTTAAAGAAACAAGGGGCCTTCGGGCCCTGAGCTCAGCCCTAATCCCAGACCTGATTATGTGTAGAACGTGACCTGCTGGCGACAGGGCCAGAGGCTAATCCCGTTTCTTAGTGTACGTCCAGTAATCCCTAAAGAGCCTTGGAGGGGGGTGAGCGAAGGTTGAGTGCTGTCTTAACGTGAGAGCGTGTGGCTGTAGGGGGCAGATCACAGCAGTTCAGTGTCTCCACTGCAGAACTCTGCAGAACCCTGCAGGGCAGTCGCCACACCTCCTGGTGCCGAGGCTGCAGGCTGTGGTGGTTGCGCTACAGGACCGTGCACACACAGTTTAAGTTAAGGTTTTTTGTTTTTACAAGATGGAACTGTATGGATCCCCATCGAGGAAATAATCAGCGATTATTCTGTTTCATACAACAGTCAATATGGATACTCATTAAAAAAACATGTTAAATAACGCCCCTCCCTCTCACACCACACACATACACGCACACACGCACACACACACACACACACGCAGAGTGTGATGTGTGTTTCGAACGAGGCTGCATGCTCATGAGCTCTTTAGCTTTGTGTTGCCAGGAGCTGTGTCTCGTCTCCGGAGACTCGCGTGTTTGTCTTGCAGAGGAAGTACAAAGACGTAACCTTGGTGCATCAAAAATAAACGTTGGTTCGGCAGTTCGGAAATTGGGACTATTTATCGTGATTTCTTCTCCCGTCAGCGGTATGTGGCTTGAACTCTTCTGTCAGGTTTGACCCTGCAGACAGCCAATAGGGGTCAGCGAGAGATAGCGGCTAAGAAGCCAAGGTAGATCCAGGTCAGCGAGTAGTGTTGCTGCCGGGTTTTGTTATTTTTCGGGGCCTTGCGGCAAAGTAACCCAAAAAATATGAATAAAATCCCGAACCAGCGTGCCAGATTTCTGCCTTCATCCGGAGCCAGCCTGCACTCCACCTCTTCCTGTGGGTGGAGGAGGAAGACCAGGCAGATTCCAGTATCGCTGCTGCTGTTCCCTTGATTACACAGCACCTCCTCCTCCCCCGCTCCTCTCTCTCTCTCTCTCTCTCTCTCTCTCTCTCTCTCTCTCTCTCTCCGGTCTCCAGGTCGCTGGAACCCGGTATGTTGATGCATTGCTTCTGGTATGTTCTCAGTGTAGGTTTTATAGTTTTACGTCTCATTTACATCATTTATTTTTTCCCCGTTTTGAATTTGCATTGTTCCTCCTCCACCCAAAGTCAGATTTGGTTTATTCAAGCCAGTTCTAGTTTTCTCTTTTATATTCTTGTCTGTACTGGTCTATTCGAGTCAGTTGTAATCGGTTCAATTAGGGTCTATGCTAGTCTTTTCCAGTCAGTTCTACTCTGTTCCGGTCAGTTCTAATCTTTTCTTGTCGGTTCTAGTCTTTTCTGATGGTTGTACTCTGTTCCGGCTATCCTACTCTGTCCTGGTCGTTTCTACTCTCTTCCGGTTGATTCTACTCTGTTCCGGTCGTTTCTACTCTGTTACGGTCATTTCTACTCTGTTCTGGTCAGTTCTACTCTGTTCCGCTCGGTTCTACTCTGTTCGGGTCGGTTCTACTCTGTTCCGGTCGGTTCTACTCTGTTCCGGTCGATTCTAGTCTGTTCTGGTCGGTTCTTGTCAGCTCTGGTGGGTTCGAGTCAGTTCTGGTTGATTCTACTCTGTTCTGGACGGTTCTAGTCTGTTCTGGTCGGTTCTAGTCTGTTCTGGTCGGTACTAGTCTGTTCTGGTCGGTTCTACTCTGTTCCGGTCGGTTCTACTCTGTTCTGGTCTGTTCTATTCGTCCTGCTCTAGTGTGTTTTATGCTGGACGTTCACATTCAACTGAACTTCTCCTTCTTCTTCAACCTGGTTGGAACCGGTTCTCAGTTCTCTTAATAACAGCTCGTGTTATACCTTTCTTCAAAGAGAGCAGGAAGGTTCGATTGACCTATCTCCAACGAGGCCCGCAGGCAGAATATGGACTTCTGTCAACACTACAATGCAGTTGCGACCTTTGAAAACATAATTAGATGATATTCGCCTGGAGACTTTGCTGTTGAAATTCATCTCGTAACGACCCAAACATATCCATTCACAGAAAGGCAGACTATCTTTGGTTACAGTAAGGGAAGGTTCAATGGACGCCCATTTTTTATTTAACTAATTATGTTTAATTGAGGCCTCATCATCACCACGATCACATTATCATCCCCATTATTATCATCATCACTACCAATACCATCACCGTCATCTTCATCACTATCCGAATTACACCATCATCCTCGTTGTCATTATCATCATCACCATCACCCCCACCACTGCCATCCCCACCATCAGTACCATCACCACCATCAACACCACTATGGTCATCAACAACATCACCACCACCATTACCGTCACCACCACCACCAACACCATCGTCCCAGCATTACAACATCAACTTCAACCTCATCACCATCTTTGCCATCATCATCATCATCACCACATTAAGGCTCTGGCAGAAGGCATGCGTGTGAGATACGTTTCAAGACAATTTTCACACACTGCTGCCATAGCAACCGGTTAAAAAAAAGCATGCCATGTGATGTAAATATGACTTGACAGGCGAGGTCTTTGTGTGTGTTTGTATATATTTTCGCTTGCGTCTGTGTGTTTGTGTGTGTGTGTGTGCGTGCGTGTCAGTGTGTGCAAGAGTGTGGTATTGTAGGAGCGCGTGTGTGCGGGAGGAAAGCTAATAAAGGCGCTAATGTAACATCAGTGCACTGATTAGCTTTTACAAGAATTGTCGATGACAGCTAGCGAGTACGCCTTGAGCTAACTCACTAAGCTGATACTGGCTCCCTTTCTGTTGGGTTTTTCTCATCTCACAGTTGTACACTACAAGTGTTGTTCGTGTTATTTTTCTATAAGAGTAAGACCTTTACACTCGGGCATCCTTTCATGAAATGTTTCAAACGTTTCTTATATTTCTCCACAAATTATCCCATTATAGATGACAAATGGACTGCATTGATTTTTGCGCTTTTCTATCTTTCTATATTTTAACTTCTGGTCACTAAAAGCACTTTACAATGAATGCCTCACACCCTTTCATTCACAGATTCATACATTGACCAAGATGTCAGCCATGCATGGGAACAGCTCGCCCATTGGGAGCTGTAGGGTTGGGCGTCTTGCTCAGGGACACCTCGACACACTAGGAGGAGCCGGGTTTGAACCAGCAAACTTCTTGTTGTCAGAAGGAGCGAGTCTGCGAGAGAGCGAGGGACCTCTGAAGACAATGTGAAGCGTGAGAGAAACCGAGTGAATGAGTGAGTAAGCGAGTGAACGAATGAGTGAATGAATGAGAGAGAGAGAGAGAGAGAGAGAGAGAAAGAGAAAGAGAGAGAGAGTGAGAGAGAATTGGATAGCGAGAGCGAGATCATACTGAGTTATGTCCTGGCTTACACGTCACCTTTGAACTCATCAGCCATTGCTGCTTCTGGATCTCTGTTTCATCCAATCAGAGCTGACCCCTGGGTCATGGTCTGTGGCATTGCCGTCGTCCTCTGTGGGTCCCTGGTCGCTCCATCAATCTCTCACCGATACCGCTGTCTTTTTAGTTAACCAACACTGTCAGTCAAGGTCTGACCGACGCCACTCAGTCCAAACACAAATCACATCTTCTCTTTCGTGGCTTGCTTGCAGTTTTTCAATTTTTTCAAACATGCTGCATGTTGATTAATTTGATGTAAATAAAGGGTGATTGGTGCATTGATTGATTGGGTGTTGGGTTGTTGTGTTGATATACTGATTGATCATCTCTGCCTCTACTCCTCTAATATCACACGCCTGTCCTGTAGATCGTATCACTCATTAATGCCCCTCAGTACGTTCCACAACAGATGTGGTTTCTGTGCAGTTCTGAGCAGAGGTTTTTCACGATATTTATCACATATCCTTTGCACATGATTTCCTCAATAACATTTTTTTGCTTATAAAATAAATGTGTTGAACAGAAGAGAATACAATAGAATATAACCATATTGAACATAGCAGAAATTAAACTTCTAATTTCTTTACAAATATAAATAAAAAGACTAGTTTACAATTAAAAAGATTCAACATTCTCCAAAGGCTGAATGTTTGTGGATTAGGGTTAAAACTAAATATATAACTTTGGATAAAGGATAAATCAAAAGGTGTGACAAATGAAGCACTTAGCGGCTGGATTACATAGCGCTTTGTGCGGCCAGTCACACGTCTCACATCAGGGATTAGGGGGTGAATGCAGAAGTGTCTCCCTGCGATCGCGACACTGTCCTGACATAAACCAGCCACCTTGCTAGTCTCAATGTCAGCCTCCCATGTTGGAAAAACAAGATTACTCCAGCGCACTCGGGCATGATGAGGCCAGGGATTGACCTCCGACCTGTGCGGGGGACTAAAGCACCGCCCTCCGCCGCACACCGCTTAGGAGAGCGGGGGATGAAGCGATGTCGGCATGCAGATGAAAGGACGTAACGCTTTAATCATACTGAAAACAAACACGGCTGCAACAAGCCAAATCTTCCATCTCGCGCTGGCAGGCATCTGCCGGCTCTCCGCCACGCCCCACGAGTTGGGCTCAAGGTCGACCCGCCGGGCTCTTAAACGTCATGGCTCTGTTCCAACCCGCTGGGGGAATGGTCCTGGATGGGAAACAACGCATCTCAGAGGAATACACAGGAAACCTCCTGTTTGGGTGCATTGAGTTTGGCACTGTTTAAGCGAAACGTATGCGAATGGTTTTCCTTGATTGTTCTCTGGCTCGCTTGCTTTGGATAAAAGCGTTGGCTTAGTGACCGGAATGTAAACGTACATATGGCTCATTGTTGATATCCCATAGGGGTGTGCGTCGCTCCGTCTGTTGGATGGAGAAATGGGCAATATCTAAAAGTTAATTATAAGTAGGGGAGTGTTTCGTCTTTTCCTTTTCATTTGACGACGGCAGCAGGGGGTTTAATTATGTTAGTTTACGGAGGGCAGCACGCGCAGAATGAACTTGTTGGCAGCAGCTTGAAAGCAGCCATATGGCGGTTTCTTTACATTACTGAGACAGGGAAGGTTCTCAGATAAGTATCAAGGCTTTAGGCCTATCAGCAGGCTTCCTTACTTATCGTCTTCAAACACAATCGCTTGAGAATGTGATTAACCTCAGAACAATCCTGCTGGTTTTGTTCTCCACAGCCCAAAGTACAGTGTAATGCTGTTCCTCCTCACCGAGTGCAGAAATCATGGAGAGCAGCGACACTTTGTTGAGTCCCACAAATCCATCTTGCCACAAAAGCTCTTTACTTGTCATTTTGCTCCTTTGAATCGTTTGCTAGATGGCGTTTTGTCTGTCGACGGCCAACCGAACAAAAAGAGTATGAGTGGAATACATCAAAGCACACAGATTTTTCAACGCCGTTTCACAGCAACAACAACAGCGAGCTATTTGTACAGAAGAAAAACAAGGCTGGATATTGCAGTCATGTCCGACAGAACTTAAACAGATACAATAAACTGTACAATAATTCTGACCTACTGTAGGTTAAATTCTCAATTCTATTTTCCTTTGACAGTATGCCCTTCACAAAGTGGAGCCAATCAAACTACTTATGTTAAGTAATTTGAAATGATTTAGCCTATTTTAATGAGCCAATTAATAGTGCTGAAATCCAAAGTCTTATACGCTTTAATATCTACACCAATCATTCTTTTTGTAAATTCATTGTCCATACGAAAATAAGTAATATAGTACTAGTATACATACTCTTACACAATGGCACAAAATAAGTAGACAAAATTGAAAGAAAAGAGTGTTCAAAATGCAGATAATGCAGGCATAGCTGAGCCAGGGATTAAAAGTTATACTAACACTCTCTCTTACACCCACACACCCAGTCACACACACACACACACACACACACTTTACCCAAGAGAAGGGGCGTGTTCTTCAGCTGCACACTTATAATGGTGAAGTCCCACATAGAGACTGATGGGGATCTAAATTGCCTGAATTGGCCCAGTATGGAGCCAGATTGGAGATAGGACTAGTACTAGGGCAATCAAGGTTTTAGAGTTTAGATAAGGATCTGAGTTAGCTTAGGAACCACCGCGGCATCAAATCCCACCCAGGCTAATGGCCCACAGAGTAGAGAGGCTGTGCAGTCCCAGGATTTGAGAGAAGCTGGGCAGAGAAGATTGTTTACCAAACCGTTCCTAGCTGACCTTTTACATCATTTGAACATAAGATACGACAAAATAAACACGTTGTTCCCCATCGCCCCTCAGCCGAGATTGCACAACGACAAAGAACGCCGCCATTGATTTTTTAATTGATCAGCATCTTTTTTAAAATATCGATTGGACATAGCCATTTTGTTGCTCGTCATTGCGTATGGTTCACATGACCGCCTCCATAGTAGCACTAGGCGCTTTCGGTGTAGTTAACTGCAACATTTGAGACTCTAAAGGGAGAGTATTCAATCGTGTCGGGCTATTAGTGCACCCAGGTGTCTACATTGATCAGTGTGGCGAGAATGGGACGCGTTTTTCCCGAATACAAATCAGCCGCGGCCCGTAAAAGGACTCGCACAGTGTGGAGCGAGCGAAGGTTTGAAGAGGATCTTGTTGTTCCCACCAAGCCACTCTGTGGCCTTTTATTGGCCAATTTGAGTTCTGAAGCTGTGATAGACAATTTAAAGTTCAACACTCACATGTAGTGAGTGTACAGAGATAAATGGATAGGTGGATAGAGAGAGAGAGAAAGAGAGAGAGAGAGAGAGAGAGAGGGACATAGCCAAATAGCGAGAGAGAGAGAGAGAGAGAGAGAGAGAGAGACAGTGGGAGAGCGCTCTGAAACATCGGTTTAAAACAGGACATTGCTTTCAACCCACTAAACCTCCAAAAAGCCGATTTCCCCCTGGAAAATGTATTTCACTTTGCTGGAGATTACTGTGTGTATTAAACGAGATGGGAGCGTTCTGTAATGCTGCAGTGATTAGGGCTCCGTCACGATATTTTAAATGTCTCCCATCTACATCTCCCTATTCTGTACTGTACTCTGCTCTACTGTGATCAATTTAAATCAATAAAAGAAAAGTGAATCCAACCTTGGTAACAATGCTGATAATGAAGATGGAGAATTTCCCAAATACAGTGGCCATATCTCCTGCTGTGTAAAAGTCGGGCTGTTTAATAGAGAAAGATATGCTAAAGCTGAATTGACTAGATTAAATCCATTTTCAAGTTAATTCAATTCAATTGTATTTGTTTAGTCCTTAATCACCATTAGTCTCAAAGGGCTTAACAGGCCAAATATTTATGACACCCCCCTGACCCAAGTCCCCAACAGGGCAAGAAAAATCTCCCTTAATCAGAAAGGAAGAAATCTTGAGAAGAAAAGCAGAGTGGGGGATCCCTCCTTCCAGGGATGGTCAGGAGTGCAATGGGTGCAATCATTTGACATACATACATACAGGCAAAACATATTAAATTGATGATGGGGTCCTGGCCGGTTAACCATGAGGAGAGTTCAGGCATCCAGTCGCAGTCATCGCAACACGCTTGAACAGACAGAATAGTCAATTAGAATGGAAATAGTGCATAGTGGAAATGTATACTGCTACTTAACTGATGATGGGGTGCTGGTTGGTTAACCATGAGGAGAGTCAAGGTATCCAGTCGCAAAAAGCACGAACAAACACGCATCACTCTACACCTCACATCAATATCGTTTTCGCACACCTATGTTTCAAACGAAAGGCTGTAGAGGTGCGTTTTAAGCTTTGCTTTGAATGGCTCGACAGAGTCAGCTTCCCTGATTACAGGTGGCAGACTATTTCACAGGAAGGGGGCTCGATAAGTGAACGTTCTCTGTCCAGCCGATTTCTTTTTAACCTTTGGTAGTGAAAGAAGGCAAGCTCGCGAAGACCGGAAGGGCCGTGAAGGACGATAAGGAACGATGAGGTCCTTCAGGTAGGATGGAGCTAAACCATGCAAGGCTTTATAGGTTAGCAATTTCCAGTACTCCCAGTCCACTCACCAGTAATCCCAGTGCAGTACTCCCAGTCCAGTCACCAGTACTCCAAGTCCAGTCACCAGTACTCTCAGTCTAGTCACCAGTACTCCCAGTCCACTCACCAGTAATCCCAGTGCAGTTCTCCCAGTCCAGTCACCAGTACTCTGTCTAGTCACCAGTTCTCCCAGTCCAGTCACCAGTACTCCCAGTACAGTACTCACAGTCAAGGGCGTAGGAACCGGGGGGGACGGAGGGGACGTGTCCCCTCCAATATCAGAGACAGGCGCATTTGTCCCACCTAAAAATTATACCGGATCTGTCAGGTTTCCGATATGTGTCCCCCCCAATGTTAAACTCATTCCTACGCCCCTGCTCACAGTCCAGTCACCAGTAGTCCCAGTCCAGTCACCAGTCCACTCACCTTGTGGTCTGCGTCTCTTCATCCACCGCTCCACCCTTCCTCCTTGTCATACTATATATACATATATTATAATATAATATGTACAATATATAGAGCAGTCTGTGACAGACTACGTTGTCCCCATTAAAGCTCTCCTTCCGATAACACGCACACGCAGAGAGAGAGAGCGAGAGAGATATATATAGTGTTGACATGGTACGTTCCTTCGTTCCAAACTTCAATCCCCGCTCGCAGGTGCTCCGGTGTGTGGTTGCTAAGAAAACGAGCGTGGTTGCTAAGACAACGAGCGTGGTTGCTAAGACAACGAGTGTGGTTGCTAAGACACAGTGGATGGTTATATAAGGTCCTTTATTTTGCAACTTTACATCGAACATCAGAAATGCATGAATACATAACAAGAGTATAAAAATACAAAAATAGTATTCATGAACCGAAATCTGCTTTGTTCTACTGCTCTCCGAAGGCTACAGCATATCTATTTAAAACAAAGAAGAATTCCAAAGCGCCAAAGTTCACTATTCAAATCAGAGCTCAGTCACTGTTAATTAAGACTAGTTAATTAAGACAGTTAAACGACCTGGAGGCTACAGTACACAATGCATCTGACCAACCAACCTAGCAGGTCAGGTTTGGGCTCATCTCAAATCAATCAATGTTCTTTAATGAGGAACAACATCAGGTTGTTGGACTTAAGTGCGTTTACAGTATTTCTGGAATTTGTGATAAAACCGTTTCAGCGTTGCATTCATTTCTTTACAGTACGTCCTCCGCGATAAAACACAGACGACTGTGATGCTGCTTAGCTCCTTACAACTCAACTACAACTCAACTAAGAAAACATCAAAGCTCTCAATCTCCTCCACAAGCAGCAGATTCAGCTCTGAACCTCCTGGCCTTGGGAGGAGGCCTCCTCTACCACTCCCCCCCTCCTCCTCTCTTTCCCCCCCTCCTCTCTCTCTCCCCTCTCCCAACACCCTTCAGTGTCTGTTCCTCACCCTTCAGTGTCTGTTCAACACTCCTCAGTGTCTGTTCCTCACCCTTCAGTGTCTGTTCAACACTCCTCAGTGTCTGTTCAACACCCTTTAGTGTGTGTTCAACACCCTTCAGTGTCTGTTCAACACTCCTCAGTGTCTGTTCAACACCCTTCAGTGTCTGTTCAACACACCTCAGTGTCTGTTCAACACCCTTTAGTGTGTGTTCAACACTCCTCAGTGTCTGTTCAACACCCTTTAGTGTGTGTTCAACACCCTTCAGTGTCTGTTCAACACTCCTCAGTGTCTGTTCAACACCCTTCAGTGTCTGTTCAACACTCCTCAGTGTCTGTTCAACACCCTTTAGTGTGTGTTCAACACACCTCAGTGTCTGTTCAACACCCTTTAATGTGTGTTCAACACTCCTCAGTGTCTGTTCAACACCCTTCAGTGTGTGTTCAACACCCTTCAGTGTGTGTTCAACACCCTTCAGTGTCTGTTCAACACTCCTCAGTGTCTGCAGGTTCTCCACTCTGAAACCATGTGGCTCAGGGAATGAGTTCAGGGATGAGTTGAGGAATGAGTTGAAGAATGAGTTGAGGAATGGGTTGAGGAATGGGTTGAGGAATGGGTTGAGGAATGGGTTTAGGAATGAGTTTAGGAATGAGTTTAGGAATGAGTTTAGGAATGAGTTTAGGAATGAGTTCAGGAATGAGTTCAGGAATAAGTTTAGGGATGAGCTTTATTTAGCTGTGAGGGGAATGTTCACTCATAACTACTTAAAGCTACAGAAGATGGACAGTGTCTCTGTCTTATAGAGGGGGGTTTATGGGATCCAAACCTTCAAACCATGCTGAGCTCACGACCCCTGACCAGATGAAAGGAATCTTCATGAGAACTTACTTAAAAAGAGTTCTCTCTTCTTCTGGTCCTGGATCAGGTGTTAGAGACTCTGAGAGGAGGCCTCAGTTCCTGATGGCCCCTCAGGTCTTGAGGGCCCCTCAGTTGAGGGCCCCTGAGGTATTGAGGGCCCTTCTTCAGGTCTTGAAGGCCCTTCTTCAGTTCTTCTCAGTTATTGAGGGGCTCTCAGATCTTGAGGAGCCGTCATTTCTTCTCAGGTCTTGAGGCCCCTTCTTCAGTTCTTGAGGGCCCCTTAGGTCTTGAGGGTCCATCAGGTCTTGAGGGGTCCCTCAGGTCTAAAGGGTCTCTCAGGTCTTGAGGACCCCTCAATTCTTGAGGGCCCCTCAGGTCTTGAGAGCCATTTTCAGTTCTTGAGGACCCCTCAGGTCTTGAGGGCCCCTCAGGTCTAGAGGGCCCCTGAGCTCCTGAGTGCCCCTCTTCAGTTCTTGAAGGCCCCACAGCGGCTGGCCCTGCAGATGAACTCCTTCAGCATGGCGCCATCCACCTGCCAGAAGGCGGCCGTCTGGGTTACCCGGGTCAGGTGGTTCACACAGAACCGGAAGCAGAACTCCTCCAGGTCCTGGGGAGAGAGAGGACCACTAAGAGGGAGAGAGACCTCTAGAGAGAGGGACCTCAAGAGAGAGGGACCTCAAGAGAGAGAGGACCACCTAGAGAGAGACCTCTAGAGAGAGAGACCTCTAGATAGAGAGGACCACCTAGAGAGAGACCTCTAGAGAGAGAGGACCACTTAGAGACAGACAGACAGACAGACAGACAGAGCAGGGTGAAGGCCTAATGCTAAGGCGTATTTCGTAGCGTAGCGTAGCTCTACGCAATAGCGTACCTCAGCGTCGTAGCGCACGGCGGCCGACAGCAGGGTGAAGGCGTTATCCACGGTGATCCCTCTCTTGATGATCTGCTGACAGAGACGCTTCAGACGGTTCTCACAGTAGGAGGTGGCCAGGTCCAGCAGGCCTAGAGAGAGAGAGAGAGAGAGAGAGAGAGAGAGAGAGAGAGAGAGAGAGAGAGAGAGAGAGAGAGAGAGAGAGAGAGAGAGAGAGAGGTTAGGAGGAGGAGCTCACCGATGGCGTCCGCCAGGGGGTTAGGAGGAGGAGGAGCTCACCGATGGCATCCTCCGGTGGAAGCTCCACGGTGTCCGTGTACAGGAAGTGGAGGAAGGAGCGGTAGACGGGGAAGGAGAACTGCTCGATCTCAATCACCTCCTGGAGGTCCTCGCTCCAGTGGGACTGGAACATGGAGCGGAAGTGATCGCACCTGGAGAACCACACCATCATCATCATCATCATCATCGTAGTCTTCGTCAGCATCATCATCATCATCATAGGCTTCCTCAAGGTCAGCATCATCATAGTTATCATCATCATAGGCTTCCTCAAGGTCAGCATCATCATAGTCATCATCAGCATCATAGTCATCATCATCATCGTTATGATGAGCGGTATGTGGCTCAGCATGCAGAGCAGGTTGCCTGGTAACCTGGGGGTTGCTAGTTCTATGAACCCTGGTTCCTCTGTCCTAGTACCTATGAACCCTGGTTCCTCTGTCCTAGTATCTATGAACCCTGGTTCCTCTGTCCTAGTATCTATAAACCCTGGTCCCTCAGTCCTAGTATCTATGAACCCTGGTTCCTCTGTCCTAGTATCTATGAACCCTGGTTCCTCTGTCCTAGTATCTATGAACCCTGGTTCCTCTGTCCTAGTATCTATGAACCCTGGTCCCTCAGTCCTATTATCTATGAACCCTGGTTCCTCTGTCCTAGTATCTATGAACCCTGGTTCCTCTGTCCTAGTATCTATGAACCCTGGTTCCTCTGTCCTAGTATCTATGAACCCTGGTTCCTCAGTCCTAGTATCTATGAACCCTGGTTCCTCAGTGGTTCCCCAGTCCTAGTATCTATGAACCCTGGTTCCTCTGTGGTTCCTCTGTGGTTCCTCAGTCCTAGTATCTATGAACCCTGGTTCCTCAGTGGTTCCTCAGTGGTTCCTCAGTCCTAGTATCTATGAACCCTGGTTCCTCAGAGGTTCCTCAATGGTTCCTCAGTCCTAGTATCTATGAACCCTGGTTCCTCAGTGGTTCCTCAGTGGTTCCTCAGTCCTAGTATCTATGAACCCTGGTTCCTCAGTGGTTCCTCAGTCCTAGTATCTATGAACCCTGGTTCCTCAGTGGTTCCTCAGAGGTTCCTCTGTGGTTCCTCAGTCCTAGTATCTATGAACCCTGGTTCCTCAGCGGTTCCTCAGCGGTTCCTCAGTGGTTGCTCAGTGGTTCCTCGGTCCTAGTATCTATGTGGTTCCACCCTGACCTCCACACTCTCTAGGAGACCCACCTGATCTTGAGCACCGCCTTGTGGACGTAGATGTACTTCCCCTCCACGCTGAACTTGAGGTCGGCCGTCTCCGGGCTGTCGAACTCCCGGCCCAGGGCCTGGCTGAGGGTCATGAAGTCCTCCGTCTCTGAGGAACAAGAGGAGACCTGGTTACCTAGGCAACCATCAGACCTGGTTACCTAGGCAACCATCAGACCTGGTTACCTAGGTAACGTCTAACTCCCGGCCCAGAGCCTGGCTGAGGGTCATGAAGTCCTTCGTCTCTGAGAAACAAGAGGAGACATGGTTACCTAGGCAACCATCAGACCTGGTTACCTAGGCAACCATCAGACCTGGTTACCTAGGTAACGTCTAACTCCCGGCCCAGAGCCTGGCTGAGGGTCATGAAGTCCTTCGTCTCTGAGAAACAAGAGGAGACATGGTTACCTAGGTCAACTCCTGGCCAACAGCCTGGCTGAGGGTAAGGAAGTCTCTGAGGAGCACGCACTCGTGCGCACGCGCGCACACACACACACACACACCTCCCCCCCACTGACCCAGGGACAGCAGCCTCCACATGACGGCAGGCGTGGCGACGCAGGCGAACACGTCGTCGGTGGAGACGAAGTGGCTCAGGTGGGGTAGGACCACGGACTGACCCCGGCACTGACCCCACATGTACACCTGAAGACCAGTTAATACAGGGTTAACTACCACTCCTACTGCCCCTTATATAGACCTGGTGGGGCAGAGCCATGGCCGGACCCCACATTTATACCTGGGATGGCACTCTAATTACTGCAGCAGCAGGGCACCACCTAGTGGCCTTTGGGTGTAACTACACCAACACAGTCAAATGAGGTGAGGTCTAGAGCTACACATCGTTGTCAGGCGAACACACACACCTGTCCACTCTGCGTCTTGGCGGCTGAGGTGTGTGTGGAGTGACACGCTGCGACCTCCACCACCCTGGAGGAGAGAGAGGAGTGTGTTAGGTTGATGCATCACACACAGACACACACACACACACACACACACACACGCACACGCACGCACGCACACGCACGCACGCACACGCACGCACACACGCACACACCTCTCCTTCTCGGCCATGACCTGCACCGGGCTGTGCTGGTTGCTCTTGTTGCCGGTGCCCAGCTGGCCGCAGGTGTTGGCCCCCCAGGCGTAGAGCGCCCCCTCGTCAGTCAGGGCCAGGCAGTGGGCGTAGCCAGCGACCACCTGGAGAGAGGGGAGGAGCCTGTTAGGGACGCGCCCCGTCGTCAGTCAGGGCCAGGCAGTGGGCGTGGCCAGACACCACCTGGAGAGAGGGGAGTACCCTGTGTGTTGTCGTGGTTACCCGCCGTGCGTGTGGGTGTTGTCGTGGTTACCTGCCTTGTGTGTGTGTTGTCGTGGTTACCTGCCGTGTCTGTGTGTTGTCGTGGTCACCTGCTGTGTCTGTGTGTTGTCGTGGTCACCTGCTGTGTCTGTGTGTTGTCGTGGTCACCTGCTGTGTCTGTGTGTTGTCGTGGTCCCCTGCTGTGTCTGTGTGTTGTCGTGGTTACCTGCCGTCTGTGTGTGTGTGTGTGTGTGTGTCGTCGTGGTTACCTGCCGTGTGTGTGTTGTCATGGTTACCTGCTGTACACACAACCCCTGCAGCGCGGTCAGCCTGCAGGGCGACAGCTGGTTCCCGTTGTTCCCCAGACCCAGCTGGCCGTTCCCGTTGTACCCCCAGGAGTAGAGCTAGAGAAGTAGAGCACACAATATAACCCATCACACAACGTAGAGCTAGAGGAGTAGAGCACACAATATAACCCAACACAACGTAGAGCTAGAGGAGTAGAGCACACAATATAACCCAACACAACGTAGAGCTAGAGGAGTAGAGCACACAATATAACACATCACACAACGTAGAGCTAGAGGAGTAGAGCACACAATATAACTAAACACAACGTAGAGCTAGAGAAGTAGAGCACACAATATAACACATCACACAACGTAGAGCTGGAGGAGTAGAGCACACAATATAACCCAACACAACGTAGAGCTAGAGGGGTAGAGCACACAATATAACCCAACACAACGTAGAGCTAGAGGAGTAGAGCCCACGATATAACCCATCACACAACGTAGAGCTGGAGGAGTAGAGCACACAATATAACCCAACACAACGTAGAGCTAGAGGAGAAGAGCACACAATATAACACATCACACACAACATAATACAACATAGAGCTAGAGGACATAACACACACATCACACACACACACACACACACACAACGGAGGGCTAGGAAAGAGAGGGTACAACACACATCACATCACACACCGTAGAGCTAGAGGACACAACACACACCGTAGAGCTAGAGGACACAACACACACCGTAGAGCTAGAGGACATAACACACACCGTAGAGCTAGGGGACATAGCACACACAAGCTCGTTAAGCTGCTCGTTCCGCTGCTCGTTAAGCCCTCACCTCTCCGTTGTCCACCAGGGCCAGGGAGGAGGTCTGTCCGCAGGCCACGCCCACCACCGCCTTGCCCTGCAGGAGGCCCGCCACGCGGCGGGGGCTGGGCTGGTTGGCGGTGGAGCCCGAGCCCACCTGACCGCAGTTATTATAGCCCCACGCAAACACCTGGAGAGAGGGGGGGGAGACAGATGTTATATAATATAATGAGTTATTATAGCCCCACGCAAACACCTGGAGAGAGGGGGGGGAGACAGATGTTATATAATATGATGAGTTATTATAGCCCCACGCAAACACCTGGAGAGAGGGGGGGGAGACAGATGTTATATAATATGATGAGTTATTATAGCCCCACGCAAACACCTGGAGAGAGGGGGGGGAGACAGATGTTATATAATATAATGAGTTATTATAGCCCCACGCAAACACCTGGAGAGAGGGGGGGGAGACAGATGTTATATAATATAATGAGTTATTATAGCCCCACGCAAACACCTGGAGAGAGAGAGATAGAGACAGATGTTATATAATATAATGAGATATAATAACCCCACTCAAACACCTGGAGAGAGAGAGATAGAGACAGATGTTATATAATATAATGAGATATTATAAACCCACTCAAACACCTGGAGAGAGAGAGATAGAGACAGATGCTATCTAATATAATGAGATATTATAAACCCACAAAAACACCTGGAGAGAGAGGATAACATAATATAAGATAGAATGATGTAATATAAAGACCTTTCCGTCTCCGTCCAGTCCGGGCCAGACATGAACACTTAAGGAGGTAAGTTAAGGAGGTAGATTTAAGGAGGTAGACTTAAGGAGGTATGCTTAGAGGGGACACTCATCTCTCCCTCTGTGGTCAGGGCCAGACTAGAACACGTAAAGGAGGTAGGTTAATTGAGGATCTGTGGTGAGGGCCAGGGAGTTAGGGTCGGGGTTGGGGTTAGGGTTAGTGTTAGGGTTGGGGTATGGGTTAGGGTTGGGGTTGGGGTTATTGTTGGGGTTGGGGTTAGTGTTGGGGTTGGGGTTAGTGTTGGGGTTGGGGTTAGTGTTAGGGTTGGGGTATGGGTTAGGGTTGGGGTTGGGGTTGGGGTTATTGTTGGGGTTGGGGTTATTGTTGGGGTTGGGGTTAGTGTTGGGGTGGGGGTTGGGGTTAGTGTTGGGGTTGGGGTATGGGTTAGGGTTGGGGTTAGGGTCACTGACCTCTCCATCGGTGGTGAGGGCCAGGGAGTGGTGCGACCCACAGGCCACCTCTTTGAACCTCTTCCCCTGCAGGTTGGTGGTGACCAGTGCAGGGGAGGCACACTGGTTGGTGGTTCCATTCCCCAGCTGGCTGTAGCCATTGTGGCCCCAGGCGTACAGCTCTCCGCCTGCAGGGACAGAACCACAGACAGGTATCAGTCATCAGGAGGACAGACAGACAGATATCAGTCATCAAGGACCAGTCACGCACACAGGTATCGGTCATCAGGAGGACAGAGAGCCAGGCCTTCAGCCATCAAGAGTTCAGAGTTCACCTGGACTCTGAATAAGAGACTCACTGGTTCAGAGTTCAGAGTGCAGAGTTCACCTGGACTCTGAATAAGAGACTCACTGGTTCAGAGTTCAGAGTGCAGAGTTCACCTGGACTCTGAATAAGAGACTCACTGGTTCAGAGTTCAGAGTGCAGAGTTCACCTGGACTCTGAATAAGAGACTCACTGGTTCAGAGTTCAGAGTGCAGAGTTCACCTGGACTCTGAATAAGAGACTCACTGGTTCAGAGTTCAGAGTGCAGAGTTCACCTGGACTCTGAATAAGAGACTCACTGGTTCAGAGTTCAGAGTGCAGAGTTCACCTGGACTCTGAAATAAACTCAAGGGTTAGTTAGTGCTTGACACTTGGTTCTAAGCACATCCTTACTGTACCGACAGTGGTATATCGTTGTTTCTCTTTCTTCTGACTTACAATAAGTCCCTCTGGATAAAAGCGCCTGCTAAACGCCCTTAATGTAAATGTTAATGTACACCGAATATCAAGTGTATAAGGTTTGATTAACAGTTTATGAGTTTCCGTAACTCAGCTAGCACTAAAACTATTTAAAACAAACTGATGCTTTACTTAAAGTATACCAGCTATATCATGGATTTACATTTTAATGAGCCACCCAAAAGTCCATGTTGTTGTTGTGACGTCATCCCGGACCACAGCTTTGTACTGGGAGACCAGTCAGCACTCTGGCACGGCTGAACGCTCTCATGGTATAAAGGTCTCCATGACAACATTATAGCCATGTTAGCTTACAGCTCAGCGCTGACCCTAACCCTAACCTGACCTAAACCATGTTAGCTTACAGCTCAGCGCTGACCCTAACCCTAACCTGACCTAAACCATGTTAGCTTACAGCTCGGCATTGACCCTAACCCTGACCCTAACCCTAACCCTACCTGACCCTAACCCTAACCCTACCTAACCCTAACCCTAACCCAACACTGTTTCCAGCTTCCCAGATTCATCGCTCTCCTCTACTAGAGGACTGATGATCCATCCTCTTCAGTTAGTGAGGATCTATGTACTTCACCGGGTTCATTCACTTGTCCCTTTATTTAAAACCCTCTAGGAGAATCTGGTTCTGCTATGTTATAAATGTGAGGAGATAAGGTTTGAATTATTTTGTTTAGGTCTGAATTAAGACCTAAATTAACTTAGGTCTTAGTTATAGTTACCTTCAGTTATTACTGATACCCTGAAGAGCCGTGTTCTGGATATGAGAGATAAAGGGTCAGATTAAGGAGGCTAGGGTTAGGAACAGGGTAGGGTTAGAGGTTAGGGTGAGGTTAGAGGTTAGGGTGTGGTTAGGGGTCAGGGTTAGAGATCAGGGTTAGAGGTCAGGGTTAGAGGTCAGCGGTCAGGGTTAGGTACGTACTCTCAGTAGCCAGCAGCACTTGGGGTTAGGGTCAGGGTTAGGGGCAGGAACAGGGTCAGGGGTATGTAATCTCAGTAGTCGGCAGGACGTGCGGTCAGGGTTAGGGTCAGGGTCAGGGTTAGGGTCAGGGGTCATGGTCAGGGGTCAAACTCTCAGTAGTCAGCAGGACGTGT
This sequence comes from Pollachius pollachius, assembly GCF_949987615.1. Lineage (NCBI taxonomy): Eukaryota > Metazoa > Chordata > Actinopteri > Gadiformes > Gadidae > Pollachius > Pollachius pollachius. The sequence goes on along the minus strand of NC_136934.1, from coordinate 45,226,002 downwards.
GGTCAGGTTTAGGGTCAGGGTCAGGGTTAGGGTCAGGGGTCATGGTCAGGGGTACGTACTCTCAGTAGTCGGCAGGACGTGCGGTCAGGTTTAGGGTCAGGGTCAGGGTTAGGGTCAGGGGTCATGGTCAGGGGTACGTACTCTCAGTAGCCAGCAGGACGTGCGGTCCACTCCCGTAGCTGAAGGAGGCCACCTTCTTGCCCCTCAGGGCGTCCAGAGCTCGGGGGGTGATGGTGCTGAGGCTGTCTCCGGTGCCCAGACAGTTACTGCAGTTCAGACCTATCACCGCAAACTACACACACACACACACACAGAGAGACACACACACACACACACACACACACAGACAGTTACTGCAGTTCAGACCTATCACCGCAAACCAAACGCACACAGGGACACACACACCTCGGTAGTGTGCGTGACGTAGAGCTAGGGCTGGGCGATTAATCGAATTTCAATCTCGATTTGGATTTTAGCGTCAAACGATCACAAAATTAACATAATCAAGTTTTCGATTATGTTTATAGAAAGTGCAGAACAGCTGGATACATATCTGTACATTATTTTAGATTTGGACATTTTCTTTTGGACCATTTTGTGTATTTTTTTAAGGCGAAATTTCAAAGTTCTCAGTTACAAAGGGTTTTTGAGAGAGACATGCAGAATAAATAAATCATGTTTTCAAACTCCAAAAATGATCGTTTGAATAATCGTGATTTCAATAATGACCAAAATAATCGGGATTATGATTTTCCCCATAATCGAGCAGCCCTACGTAGAGCGCCTCGTTCCCCCCCCCCCCCCATCACCTCGTTGCTATGGGTGACGTAGAGCGCCTCGTTCCCCCCCCCCCCCATCACCTCGTTGCTATGGGTGACGTAGAGCGCCTCGTTCCCCCCCCCCCCATCACCTCGTTGCTATGGGTGACGTAGAGCGCCTCGTTCCCCCCCCCCCCCATCACCTCGTTGCTATGGGTGACGTAGAGCGCCTCGTTCCCCCCCCCCCCATCACCTCGTTGCTATGGGTGACGTAGAGCGCCTCGTTCCCCCCCCCATCACCTCGTTGCTATGGGTGACGTAGAGCGCCTCGTTCCCCCCCCCCCATCACCTCGTTGCTATGGGTGACGTAGAGCGCCTCGTTCCCCCCCCCCCCCATCACCTCGTTGCTATGGGTGACGTAGAGCGCCTCGTTCCCCCCCCCCCCCCCATCACCTCGTTGCTATGGGTGACGTAGAGCGCCTCGTTCCCCCCCCCCCCCCCATCACCTCGTTGCTATGGGTGACGTAGAGCGCCTCGTTCCCCCCCCCCCATCACCTCGTTGCTATGGGTGACGTAGAGCGCCTCGTTCCCCCCCCATCACCTCGTTGCTATGGGTGACGTAGAGCGCCTCGTTCCCCCCCCCCCATCACCTCGTTGCTATGGGTGACGTAGAGCGCCTCGTTCCCCCCCCCCCCATCACCTCGTTGCTATGGGTGACGTAGAGCGCCTCGTTCCCCCCCCCCCATAACCTCGTTGCTATGGGTGACGTAGAGCGCCTCGTTCCCCCCCCCCCCATCACCTCGTTGCTATGGGTGACGTAGAGCGCCTCGTTTCCCCCCCCCCCCCCATCACCTCGTTGCTATGGGTGACGTAGAGCGCCTCGTTCCCCCCCCCCCCCATCACCTCGTTGCTATGGGTGACGTAGAGCGCCTCGTTCCCCCCCCCCCATCACCTCGTTGCTATGGGTGACGTAGAGCGCCTCGTTCCCCCCCCCCCCATCACCTCGTTGCTATGGGTGACGTAGAGCGCCTCGTTCCCCCCCCATCACCTCGTTGCTATGGGTGACGTAGAGCGCCTCGTTCCCCCCCCCCCATCACCTCGTTGCTATGGGTGACGTAGAGCGCCTCGTTCCCCCCCCCCCCCCCATCACCTCGTTGCTATGGGTGACGTAGAGCGCCTCGTTCCCCCCCCCCCCCCCCATCACCTCGTTGCTATGGGTGACGTAGAGCGCCTCGTTCCCCCCCCCCATCACCTCGTTGCTATGGGTGACGTAGAGCGCCTCGTTCCCCCCCCCCCCCATCACCTCGTTGCTATGGGTGACGTAGAGCGCCTCGTTCCCCCCCCCCATCACCTCGTTGCTATGGGTGACGTAGAGCGCCTCGTTCCCCCCCCCCCCATCACCTCGTTGCTATGGGTGACGTAGAGCGCCTCGTTCCCCCCCCCCCCATCACCTCGTTGCTATGGGTGACGTAGAGCGCCTCGTTTCCCCCCCCCCCCCATCACCTCGTTGCTATGGGTGACGTAGAGCGCCTCGTTCCCCCCCCCCCCATCACCTCGTTGCTATGGGTGACGTAGAGCGCCTCGTTCCCCCCCCCCCATCACCTCGTTGCTATGGGTGACGTAGAGCGCCTCGTTTCCCCCCCCCCCCCATCACCTCGTTGCTATGGGTGACGTAGAGCGCCTCGTTCCCCCCCATCACCTCGTTGCTATGGGTGACGTAGAGCGCCTCGTTCCCCCCCCCCCCCATCACCTCGTTGCTATGGGTGACGTAGAGCGCCTCGTTCCCCCCCCCCCCATCACCTCGTTGCTATGGGTGACGTAGAGCGCCTCGTTCCCCCCCCCCCCCCCCATCACCTCGTTGCTATGGGTGACGTAGAGCGCCTCGTTCCCCCCCCCCCCCCCATCACCTCGTTGCTATGGGTGACGTAGAGCGCCTCGTTCCCCCCCCCCCCATCACCTCGTTGCTATGGGTGACGTAGAGCGCCTCGTTCCCCCCCCCCCCATCACCTCGTTGCTATGGGTGACGTAGAGCGCCTCGTTCCCCCCCCCATCACCTCGTTGCTATGGGTGACGTAGAGCGCCTCGTTCCCCCCCCCCCATCACCTCGTTGCTATGGGTGACGTAGAGCGCCTCGTTCCCCCCCCCCCCATCACCTCGTTGCTATGGGTGACGTAGAGCGCCTCGTTCCCCCCCCCATCACCTCGTTGCTATGGGTGACGTAGAGCGCCTCGTTCCCCCCCCCCCCATCACCTCGTTGCTATGGGTGACGTAGAGCGCCTCGTTCCCCCCCCCATCACCTCGTTGCTATGGGTGACGTAGAGCGCCTCGTTCCCCCCCCCCCCCCCCATCACCTCGTTGCTATGGGTGACGTAGAGCGCCTCGTTCCCCCCCCCCATCACCTCGTTGCTATGGGTGACGTAGAGCGCCTCGTTCCCCCCCCATCACCTCGTTGCTATGGGTGACGTAGAGCGCCTCGTTCCCCCCCCCCCATCACCTCGTTGCTATGGGTGACGTAGAGCGCCTCGTTCCCCCCCCCCCCATCACCTCGTTGCTATGGGTGACGTAGAGCGCCTCGTTCCCCCCCCCCATCACCTCGTTGCTATGGGTGACGTAGAGCGCCTCGTTCCCCCCCCCCCCCATCACCTCGTTGCTATGGGTGACGTAGAGCGCCTCGTTTCCCCCCCCCCCCCCATCACCTCGTTGCTATGGGTGACGTAGAGCGCCTCGTTCCCCCCCCCCCTCCATCACCTCGTTGCTATGGGTGACGTAGAGCGCCTCGTTCCCCCCCCCCCCCATCACCTCGTTGCTATGGGTGACGTAGAGCGCCTCGTTCCCCCCCCCCATCACCTCGTTGCTATGGGTGACGTAGAGCGCCTCGTTCCCCCCCCCCCCCATCACCTCGTTGCTATGGGTGACGTAGAGCGCCTCGTTCCCCCATCACCTCGTTGCTATGGGTGACGTAGAGCGCCTCGTTCCCCCCCCATCACCTCGTTGCTATGGGTGGCGTAGAGCGCCTCGTTCCCCCCCCCCCATCACCTCGTTGCTATGGGTGACGTAGAGCGCCTCATTCCCCCCCCCCCCTATCACCTCGTTGCTATGGGTGACGTAGAGCGCCTCGTTCCCCCCCCCCCCCCATCACCTCGTTGCTATCGGTGACGTAGAGCGCCTCGTTCCCCCCCCCCCCCCCCATCACCTCGTTGCTATGGGTGACGTAGAGCGCCTCGTTCCCCCCCCCCCATCACCTCGTTGCTATGGGTGACGTAGAGCGCCTCGTTCCCCCCCCATCACCTTGTTGCTATGGGTGACGTAGAGCGCCTCGTTCCCCCCGCCCCATCACCTCGTTGCTATGGGTGACCTAGAGCGCCTCGTTCCCCCCCCCCCATCACCTCGTTGCTATGGGTGACGTAGAGCGCCTCGTTCCCCCCCCCCCATCACCTCGTTGCTATGGGTGACGTAGAGCGCCTCGTTCCCCCCCCCCCCCCATCACCTCGTTGCTATGGGTGACGTAGAGCGCCTCGTTCCCCCCCCCCCCCCATCACCTCGTTGCTATGGGTGACGTAGAGCGCCTCGATCCCCCCCCCCCATCACCTCGTTGCTATGGGTGACGTAGAGCGCCTCGTTCCCCCCCCCCCCCCATCACCTCGTTGCTATGGGTGACGTAGAGCGCCTCGTTCCCCCCCCCCCCCCCATCACCTCGTTGCTATGGGTGACGTAGAGCGCCTCGTTCCCCCCCCCCTCCATCACCTCGTTGCTATGGGTGACGTAGAGCGCCTCGTTCCCCCCCCCATCACCTCGTTGCTATGGGTGACGTAGAGCGCCTCATTCCCCCCCCCCCCCCCATCACCTCGTTGCTATGGGTGACGTAGAGCGCCTCGTTCCCCCCCCATCACCTCGTTGCTATGGGTGACGTAGAGCGCCTCGTTCCCCCCCCCCCATCACCTCGTTGCTATGGGTGACGTAGAGCGCCTCGTTCCCACCCCCCCATCACCTCGTTGCTATGGGTGACGTAGAGCGCCTCGTTCCCCCCCCCCATCACCTCGTTGCTATGGGTGACGTAGAGCGCCTCGTTGGCCGAGTTCCCGAACACGCAGGCCTGCCTTACGGCGGCCGTCTCCTTGGCGCTCAGCAGGCTGAACAGCGGCCACTTGCTGACGTCCACCATGACGCCCGCGGCGCGGGGCCGCCCAGGGCGGGGGGGCGGGGTCGGGGGCGGGGGCGGAGCCGGGGGCGCCGTGGAGACCGGGTGGGAGGGGGCGGTGCTGTCGCCGCTGACGCTGGGAGGGAGACGGAGAAGAGGTCAGAGGTCGTCTAGGGGTCACTGGGGCCAAGTCACACCAGGAAGTCTGGAGGTCAGGAGGTCGTCTAGGGGTCAGGAGGTTGGCTAGGGGTCATGGGGTCATAAGGTCGGTAAGGTTTAGGGTTAGGGTCACACCATGATTTAGTGAAGACGATGAAGAATAGAAAATGAGGCTCAATTTTTTTATCCATATGAGATGTAAAATAGAGCATGAGGACAGGCTGATAAATAAATGGTTAGCTTTGGAAATGTCGTCTTCACACGACGGGCCAATGGGAGAAGATGTTTGTGATCTAGAGGGGAATGTCAACTAATATATTCTTTACTTTAAGACAACTTCAAACCAAAAGCACGGAGCAACATGCTGAAGAGGAATAAATCAATCTGTATCACCACTGTGTGATCATAGGATTCTGCCGCCCGGCTCAGACCGACTGACTTTAAAAAGGTTTCTGAGCAAAGGTTCAGGGAACACGGTTTATCAAATGCTTTGTTGGACACGTTTCTTCACGCTGTTAACTCTTTAATCCTCATTCTACTTACTGGCGGTTCTTTGTTTTATGACATCCTGATGCAAAACATTAATATACTTTAATGTAAGGACACAATGATTAATATTATCATTCTATTTATGATCATACACTTGACAGCACCACAAAACTGTGACTGGGAGGATTGGTTTATTAACCCATGACAACCCACACATGTACGACCATCAATAGACACAAGCAGACAGGTTCATGTACACACATTCACCCACGTTTATTCATGTTAATGTAGGTAGTTCATCATGCATTACAAACACTATTCAGTGGTTTAGTACAACATGTTCATTCATGTTAATGTATGTAGTTCATCATCCAAACACTATGCAGTGGTTTAGTATAACATGTTCATTCATGTTAATATGTAGTTCATCATCCAAACACTATGCAGTGGTTTAGTATAACATGTTCATTCATGTTAATGTATGTTCTATATCATGCATACAAACACTATGCCAGTGGTTTAGGGTTAGGGTTAAGGTTAAGGGTAAGGCTAACCCTAACCCTAAGCTTATTATATATACATGTACACATTAGCTATGATGCTGCATCATAGCTTATAATGACCAAGGTAAGTTAGCTATGATGCTACATCATAGTATACTACTATTACTATATATATATATATATATATATATATATATATATATAGTTCTAATGCTAATGGTTAGCTCTGCGGGGAGCTAGCCCTAGCCTCCTACCTAAAGCATCGCTCCATGGTGTTACAGTGGTGTTCAGTCCGCTGAGAGAGAGGAATACAGAGTGGACATCAGGACAGAGAGACTCTCTGAACCCTAACCCTACCTTCATTAAACAAGTTAGTGGACATCAGCAGAGAGAGACTCTCTGAACCCTAACCCTCCCTTCATTAAACTAGTTAGTGGACATCAGGACAGAAAGACACTCTCTGAACCCTAACCCTACCTTCATTAAGCTAGTTAGTGGGCAACTGGACAGAGACTCTCTGAACCTCTCTGACTCTCTGACTCTCTGAACTTGAACCCTACGCCTCTGAACCCGAACCCTAGTACCTCCTACCTCCTTAACCAATCCCTAAAGTCGACATTAAGGACGGATCGAGTCGGTAACACTCCCTACCTTCTGCAGAGGAGTCGGTCTCCTCCAGAGGGCTGTCGGTCGGTTTGTCTGTCGGTCTCCTCCAGAGGGCTTTCTGTATGTCGGTCGGTCGGCTGTTGGCTGTAATATCCGCAGTTTGTTTGTTTGTGTGCTAGAACTCCCACTGTCCGTGGAAGCCCACCCACACGTCAGTCAGCGACAATACACTTCCGGTTCATTTTCAAAACAAAGTCCGTTCGACGCCCACTTTGAGCGTCAGTCGGTAAAGCCAAAGCTATGTTTAGACAATCTATATATGGAGAGGTTTACCTTGAATTAAGGTCATTTAGATTTGTTTAAAAGTTATTACAATAAATTAGATTATACATTATTTTGAATAGGGATCACAGTTTGGTTATAACTGTCAGACCCCGCTAGAGGGCGCTGCCGGACCGTCATCCCCCGCTAGAGGGCACTCCCGAACCATCACCCTTATAGTCAAGTAGCAAGATGTCAAAAAAGGCCTTAGTTTTTGAGAGCTACTGTCTATTAGCTACTGTCTCTGACAGCCCTCTGGAGGACACCGACTCCTCTTCAGTAGGTAGGGAGTGTTACCTAGCTGGACAGACAGGCTCACCAAAGCCTAGCTGGACAGACAGGGTCACCAGAGCTGCTACTACTAATGGCAGTAGTAGTAGCAGTAGTTTATAACCACAACTGCATCCACTTTATGCTAAAGAAGTACCATTGTGTTTATTAGTGTGTGTTTGTGTGTGTGTGTGTGTGTGTGTGTGTGTGTGTGTGTGTGTGTGTGTGTGTGTGTGTGTTTGTGTTACTGTTTGTTGACCTGCTGTTGTCATCGTTGTGTGTGTCTGCAGTTCAACAACAAATTCATGTACACCACGCCAGTCCAGTGGGCCCAGTATAAACTCAACAGTGTGCTGTCTCTGGCTGGAATGAAGGTGAGGATTGACCAGTGTCACTAAGCTGCTAACATAGTTAATCGGAGACTGTACAGCATATTATACTACCTTTGTTTCTATTTATTTAAGAAACAATTTTCATACATTTTGAACGAACACAATTCTGTTGTCATGTTGTGAACGTTGTGTCTGTTCATTAAGGTATAACAGTGCTAGGATAACAAAGATGAATGACTGATAACAGTGAGTGTATTAGGTCATTGAATCAGACATAAAGGGTTAGCTCAGAACTGTCAGGCAACAGTTTTTAATAAAATAAAAAAATCGAAATAGAGTATTTTGTACTTTGTATATTTACTTATTTTTTATTTGGGCAATTGCTAATGTTTGACTTGCATATTGGTGTTGTTTAAATGTGTAAACTGTGCCCTGCCAGAAATATCCCACATCAATTTGGGATATGTGCCACTATGTGTGACTTCATTGGATGCATGGAGAGGAGTGGGAGCGAATGGGAGGTGGTGTTCAGGCCAAGTGAGGATGTGGGGGTCTTCAGCAGTGTTCCTGGATCTCTGAGGAGGGCTACGGCCCTCCACTCCTTCTCTCCCTCCACCTTGCTTGTCTCCTGAGCCTGATGGGGGGAGAGAAGGAACTGAGCGGTGACATAACTGGACATTACAGTATGCAACCTGGTTTGTAAAAATATGAAGAGAAGCTCACATTGTTCACTAATAATCTCTCTGGCAGTCTCCATCAGGTACTGCCTTCATCTCCCTTCTTCTGCAACTAGTCTGCTCTTGAGTAAATCAGCTGACTTGAAAAAGATCCTCTACACAGACATCCCTGCTGATTACAAGGCTTAAAGAAGGACACGTTGTTTAAACACTTAACAATACAGTCTTCTTTACAATTTAGAATTTTGGATATGACATGAATTAACTAAATAGATGCATTAATCACATTTCCTAAAGAGAGAATATGATAATTTAGGCCTACAACAATGAACAGAATGTTCTTAACAATGATTTAACCATTGGTTTTATGTAGATAGATATTATAAAACAATATAAAAACATATTGGGAGTGATACACCAGGTGGCTGCTGGCACCACAGAGCTCTCTAGTGGTACTGTTCAAACTATAGAGAGATATAAGTTTGATGTAGCTTAAAATCACTATTCCTGGTACAAATTAGGGCATGAATCCTGTTGTAGCCAGAATGGGTTACTGTATGTTTATGGTTATAGTTATTATGTATGGTGAAGATACACAACGTTATAAAATATGTAGTTTATGTTTTACATTCATCAAAACTTAGTTTAATAATATCTTTGATTAATTTGGATTTATTTATGTATTGCTGAGCAACTTGGAGGTGCACATGCATCGGGGCCCTCCCTCTCGGACAGGTGACTGTCCATACCTACCTGATACACTGTTTACCGGAGCAATGCTGGTATGGTGCGTCTGTTTTAAGAGGACACCAGGGTTTAACCTCATTCTTTTTGAGGTAGTGCTTCTTATCTACTATTTCGGTGTATATATCAAGGATGACACTGCCATCAACGACCTTTCGCACCTTACGCTTTTTGTAAAGCTGACATACGGGCAGCATAACATTAAAAATGGTGCAGAGCTGTACGAAGTACACCTGCACGAGGATCGGATGTGCAAACACACTGTTGATTTTATTACGATTTATATTCTTAATGTTCGGAGAGAATTTGCTTCCTGAAGCTCAACCTCAAGTGTTTTCCCTAACTTGTTCCCCACACATACATTTATCATAGATGTCGATGGAGAACGTTCATAACATTCACAATAATTGTCTTCAGTTGCAGGCTCAGCTGCTCCTAACATCAGCAGTCATCAACATGCAGGGATCATCTGAGGGATGGAGATGCGTTCAACCACGGACAGCGTCGGTCGGCGACTTTTCACTTTACTAAAGATATTGTCGACTTGTGAACTGTTTAAATGAATAAGGAAGCTATGTGATGCAAAAAAATAAAAAAGTAAGAATTCAATAACAAATGCATCGCACATTCGGCTATCACATAACATATTAGTCACACAGGTGGGATTCGAACTTACGTCCAGAGTAGGACCCGCTGCAGCTAAATGCTTGGCCGGCCTTCGGGTGACAGCGGTGGTGCCAAGATCGCAGAATCAAGCACAACACGCAAAAAATCGGAACAGTCTGAATAATAAGACGGCAGGGTACAGCGTGACCAGTGTCCATGCGCCCCACGTGCTCCTTCAACTCCGGCCCTTTAACACGTGGGGCGTGGAGACTGTCCCGTCCACAACGGAGGGGGGATTCGGAAAGATGAGACGCCTTTTAATATATTGAATTTTTTTTATTAAATGATTTGTATTACTATTCTTTGAAAATTGCTAAAGAATGTCCAACATTTTTCAAAAGCCAAATCATCAGAGCTGCCTCATCTACACACGCACACACGCACACACGCACACACACACACACACACACGCCCACACAAACATAAAAACACAAGGTAGTGAGTGTGTTTTTCTTTTTTTTGTGTGTGCTGATGGGGAAGTTTAAACGTCAGTGAACTGTGCGTCAGTGGGAGGTGTTAGGGGGGGAGAGGAGATGACGTCATGTTGAAGAAACGAAACCTAATGTCCATAGAAACCTAAGCCAGCCAACGTGGAAGCAGTTCTCTCTTTCAGGAGGAAAATAAGACGCATTTCGGAACAGACTGTCTGACAGCCAGGAACAACAACAACAAGGTGAGTAAAACGGCACAACTTTCAGATAAGTTAAAACCTCTCTTCCCTTTATGGAATCAAATTGAAATTGCTCACTTCGTAAACCTTGTCGTCTGTGTTTAGGAATGGCCTCTGCTAACACTTGCTGGTCTGACGAGAACTTTTCATGTTCCATCTGTCTGGATGTCTTCAGCAGCCCAGTTTCCACCCCATGTGGACACAACTTCTGCAGAATCTGTATTACGAAATTCTGGGATGAACAACTCTGGTACAAATGTCCTGTTTGCAACGAGCTTTTCCACACTAGACCTGATCTACGGGTCAATACCCTCTTATCAGAGCTGGCAGCTCAGTTTAGAACGACCGAACCAGTAGAAGAGCAGCCTTGTGTTGAACCAGCAGGAGTTGCCTGTGACGTCTGTACTGGGACCCAGCTAAAGGCTGTGAAGTCCTGCATTGTGTGTCTCATCTCTTACTGCCAAACCCACCTGGAGCCACATCAGAGAGTCGCAGGCCTGAAGAAACATCGGCTGATCGAGCCTATGGACTGTCTGGAAGACAGGATTTGTACGAAACACAATCAACTTCTGGAGCTCTTCTGCCAGACTGAACAGGTGTCTGTGTGTCAGTTCTGCACAGAGGCAGACCACAGGTCCCATACTGTTGTACCTCTAAAGGAGGAATATGAAGTGAAGACGGCCCAGCTGGGGAAGATGGAGGCTGAAGTTCCGCAGATGATCTGGGGGAGAAAACTAAAGATAAAGGAGATCAAAGACACTGGAGAAATGAGCAAGGTCGATGCAGACAGAGAGATAGCTGATGCCGGGCAGGTATTCAATGCTCTGATATGCTGTGTTGAAAAGTGCCGGGATGATTTCAACCAAACGGTAAAAGAGAAACTGAAATCCACAGAAAAAGAATCTGAAGAATTCATCAAAGAGCTGGAGCAGGACATAGAAGATCTGAACAAAAGAAGCTCAGAGCTGAAGCCACTCTCACACACTAAAGACCACCTCCACTTCCTCCAGGCCTTCAAATCCCTGAAGGATCCTCCAACCACCAGGGACTGGACGACGGTGGAGGTACGTCCTCCGTCATACGTAGGGACCTTGGGGAGATCCCTGGATCAGCTGGAGGAGACACTGAACATGGAGATGAAGAAGCTGCGAGGTGATGAACTGAAGAGGGTCCAGCAGTATGAAGTAGATGTGAGTCTGGATCCTGATACAGCTCATCCCACGCTCATCCGGTCTCAGGATGGGAAACAAGTAAATGATGGAGATGTGGTGAAGAAACTCCCAGACATCCCTAAAAGTGATATCCATGTTCTGTCTGACCTGAAAACAGGTGTTAAGAAGTGTAAGTGTAAAATCGAATATTTATTATTGTTGATGAATATAAACAATGATTATAAGTAGTATTTTATTGTAACACACAGTTGAATAATAATCATGGTATTATCATAATTAATTATAGTTAGTATTAAGGATTGTTACATATATTATGCGCGTAATCTATTTTAACTATTTTGTTTTAATCATTATTGTTATAATGCCTTTTATGTTATGCTATAACGTTTGCAAATAATGTTTGGTAATAATTATTACGATTGTGTCTGTATTCATATATTATGATTATAAAAGTTTATATTATTTATTACTCTCATTATTATATCAGACGTAATCATTTAACTAAGCAGGTTATTTATTTTTTACATAAAAAAATATATACAATTCTAATGGATATAAAAAAATTATAACTGTTAGTGGAATGCTGTTGATAACAATACTAATATACATTGTTTCAAAATTATGTAAATGACTACCTCATCAGGGCATTCCTGTCTGGTTAAACGGCCTAATGTCTTTTTTTCCCTTTAGATTTCTGTGAACTCACACTGGACCCGAACACAGCCCACAAACATCTCTCTCTGTCTGAGGACCTCAGAGAGGTGACACAGGAAGGATGCAATCAGGGGTATCCTGGTCACCCAGAAAGATTTAACTACTATAGACAGGTGTTGTGTGGAAAGGGTCTGACTGGCCGCTGTTACTGGGAGGTAGAGTGGGAAGGAAGGGTGGATATAGGAGTGACATACAGAGGAATCCAAAGGAAAGGAAGAGGGGATGACGGTGAGCTTGGACGGTATACACATTCTTGGTGTCTTGCATGTGATGGTGTAGATGACTACTCTACCTGGTACAACTATAGTGAAGAAGAATGGTGTCCCCTTCCGTTTAACAGAGTAGGAGTGTATCTGCACCAATCTGCTGGAGTTCTGTCCTTCTACAGTGTGTCCCCAGATGTCGGAGGGTCCTCAGGAAAACGGACACACATCCACACCTTCCATTCCATATTCACTCAGAAGCTCTACCCTGGGTTTATGTTACATGAGACTGATTCCAGAGTGTCTCTGTGTCAGTTGTAGTCTCCCTCTCTCCCGCCCTCATTTATTACATGGCAGGATGGTGATCTCTACAGAGTGGTGAGGTGTTGTGTGGTGATAATCTGTCATGATCCGCCCCTGGTTTTCCCATTCACCTGCCTGCCACCCTGATCACTCCCAATTAACCCAACCACCTTCACCTGTGTTTCCCCTATATCAGTCCTTTCCTCCCAAACATTCCCTGCCAGATTGTCTCTTGTGTTTCACAGTGCTTTCCCGCGTTTCGAATCCTGATCTACCACCTATCCTGCCTGCTCTCTGATCCTCGCCTGTCTGACTATCCTCCCTGCTCCTGATCCTCGCCTGTCTGACTATCCTGCCTGCTCCTGATCCCCGCCTGTCTGACTATTCTGCCGGTTCCTGATCCCCGCCTGTCTGACTATCCTGCCTGCTCCTGACCCCCGCCTGTCTGACTATTCTGCCGGTTCCTGATCCCCGCCTGTCCGACTACCCTGCCTGCTCCTGATCCCCGCCTGTCTGACTATCCTGCCTGCCGATCCTGAATCCGAATAAACGATTGACACTGTTCCACGCTCTTCGCCCATCTGTGCACTTGGGTTCAGCCAAACGCTCACGTTACATAATCTACAGTCATGTAAAGTTGTTTTTTTTTACTGCGGGTCTAGGGAGGATTATTTTGAACATAATCTTGGGTTTTTATTTCTATTCATAAAGAAATTGCCTATCCAACCCTTCACACTGCCCTTGTACCTTTCGCTGTTTCTTTGCTGGTTTGTGCTCCATACTCCTTCTCCCCCTCCTCCTCATCCCCACCATGCCTGGAGTCACTCTTTGTCTCAGCATCACCTCCACTACAGTCACTGGACGTGACTATTAACAATAATAATAATAAAAGATAGACTATAATTCTTAAAAAAATTAAATAAAACTTTAATACTTTCCATACTGTATTTAAACAGTAACTGCACACATAAACTGATTTTTTTTTCGATATAATCTGAATTTAATTATGTTGTAAAGGATACATAAATGCTGGTCTTAATATTGACATTTCTGTATGTACTGTTTACTGTTTAATTACTGTGTTCATTTTTTAGTATGTGTTTGTCTGATTCTTGTCTATTTGTTTCTTTTGTGTAACACCAAGGACCATGCTGGAAATAAATTGTAACTTTTGCATTTTGCATGTCTTTGGATTACTGTTTTAGTGTCTTGATCCAGAAGTAAAGCAAATCAATTCAATCATTAGGTCGGTTAATTTTGCGCATTTGGCTGCGCCTTGATCTAACTTTTTTTTTTCAACCTTAACTTCTGAGCGCCACCTTTTTTCCTTTTTCACATTTTCGTATTTCTGTGTAACTTCAGAGGGAGATAAACGCTAAACGTATATATATATACGTTTAGCGTATATAGTATATAGCATTTTTTTATTTATTTCCGGCTGACTTGACCTGAAATCGTCCGCCCGTTCGGGAAATCTCCCGAACCTACCGATGGCCAGTCCGTCCCTGATCTTGTCAATCATCTCTGTCCATCATCTCTGTATCAATTTGATTACTTTCTCATTTGCCAGCTATTCTCTTTTTCCAGTCGTATGTTTCTGACCAAATTGATTTTAAGGGTTAAAACATACATTTCATTTAGTGGAGCTGAAAAGGGAAACTTTTTTGTTTAAATTGACAATTTAGGTAATTTAAAGTAATCCAAACTAAGATGGATCTTGAAAGTTCGGTAATGGCAGGCGGGAAAAATAATGAACCATCAACTGGAATCAAAGAAACCCAACAAAGTTCAGAATAAACCCCTTAAAACCCCTTCTATCCAACATGAGCAACCCAACAATGTGATTACAGGTTCCCTAACCCTACCCCGAACAACCCAGAATTATGACCCAGCGGAATGAATCCAACAAAAAAAAAAAAAAAAAGTCTATAAATGTGCGGGTGAAAGACTGTCAGCCTTGAACGTTGGTTTGCAACGAAGAGACAGAAGCTATACAGTCTACACATACATGGACACCTTTTCTCTGCATACTCAGACAGCATGCGTTGGCGTCAAGGTCAAAGAATACACCTGACAAATCACATCATGGCATGGCCAGTGGAGGGTAGCAGGCCATTATTTTGCCTACTTAGCAGAAGAAGAAATACCTACAGCAGAGTGTACCAGACGTACCTACCTGATACACTGTTTACCGGCGCTATAGCCTTCTGGTATGGTGTGTCTATTTAAAAAGGACACCTGGGTTTAACCTCATTCTATTTGAGGAAGTGCTTTTTTACTATTTCGTTGTATATATCAAGGAGGATACTGCCATCAACGACCGTTTTTGCAGCTGGCTTTTTTTTTTTAAAGCTGACTCACGGGCAGCATAACATTCAAAATAGTGCAGAGCAGTAGGCCTACGAAGTAGGCTACACCTGAACGAGGTCGGATGTGCAAACACACAGTTGATTGTATTACTATTTCTTAATGTTCGGAGAGAATGTGCTTAATGAAGCTCAACCTCAAGTGTTTTCCTAACCACATATACATTTATCATAGATGTTGATGGATGGCCTACCCGCTCCTGGCTGAGCAGGCCTGCTTACCTGCTCCTAGGCCAATGACAAACCATGGATGACCAGAGAGGTACAAGCAGCGCTAAGGGAGCGTGATGTCTCCTTCAGATCTGGTGACGCCGAGGCTCTAAAAGAAGCCAGAGCCAACCTGAACCGCATCACCAAGGCAGCAAAGCGCACCCAAGGCCAGCAGATCCATGTTTTTTTTCAGGACCCGGTTAACACAAGATGTCTATGGCAGGGCATCCAGTCCATCACAGGTTACAAGGCTGCCCACTCCCCCTGTCAGGACAACATCAGCTTCCTCAACAAACCGAATCAGTTATTTGGACGGTTTGAGGATTTAAACAACACGCTCGCAATAAAAGCTATCCCTCACCCCGACGAGCTGGCACTCAGACTTCAAACAGTGAATGTGCGGAGGACCCTGAGAAAAGCGAACGCACAGAAGGCAGCAGGCCCCGATAATATTCCAGCATGGGTCGTCAGGGGATGTGCTGACGAGCTGTCCTGCGTCCTCAACGACATCTTTAACGCCTCGCTGATTCAGGCTGTTGTCCCATCATGTTTCAAGGCTGCCACAATCATACCAGTGCCTAAGAAATCCAACATCACTAACCGGAATTACCTCCGCCCCGTAGCACTGAATTCCATCATTATGAAGTGCTTCGAGAGGCTGGTGAAGGACCAAATTGCCTCCAAGCTCCCACCATCACTTGACGCATTCCAGTTTGCATACCAACTGTAACGTGAGCGTTTGGCTGAACCCAAGTGCACAGACTGGCGAAGAGCGTGGAACAGTGTCAATCGTTTATTCTGATTCAGGATCGGCAGGCAGAATAGTCAGACAGGCGGGGATCAGGAGCAGGCAGGATAGTCAGACAGGCGGGGATCAGGAGCAGGCAGGATAGTCGGACAGGCGGGGATCAGGAACCGGCAGAATAGTCAGACAGGCGGGAGTCAGGAGCAGGCAGGATAGTCAGAAAGGCGGGGATCAGGAACCGGCAGAATAGTCAGACAGGCGGGGTTCAGGAGCAGGCAGGATAGTCAGACAGGCGGGGATCAGGAACCGGCAGAATAGTCAGACAGGCGGGGATCAGGAGCAGGCAGGATAATGGGAAAACCAGGGGCGGATCATGACACCAACCGAACCGCGCTACAGAGGATGCCATCTCCTCTGCCTTCGACCTGAGCCTGGAGCACCTGGATGATAAAAACACCCACGTGCGGATGCTGTTTCTGGACTTCAGCTCAGCGTTTAACACGATCATCCCCCAGAATCTGGTGTGCAAACTGGGTCACTTGGGCCTCGGCACCCCCTTGTGCAACTGGCTGCTATATTTTCTAACCAACAGAACCTAGTCTGTGCGTGTGAACAATAACATCTCCAGCGCCATCTCCCTGAACACCGGTTCGCCCCAGGCAGTGGCGGTTTTAGGCACGGGCGAACCAGGCAGCCGCCCGGGGCTCCATATTTGTGGGGGGCGCCAAATCACATGGGGGGCGCCACGAGCAGCAAAAAATAAAAACGCGCAGCGAAGTGGTTTTCAATGAAGTACATAACATTGTGTGGGGATTGGTATATTGGCGCCCCCTCTGGCTGCAGGCGCACACCTGCTCGTTGAGAAGGTGCCGTGCACAGACGGAATGAAACCCCCACCCCCCAAGTCCGTAGGGTCATGATACAACTTTTTTTTAAAAATTAACAGACAATTTAGGCAATTTAAAGTAGGCTCGGCTAATCCAAACTAAGAGATGGATCCAGAAAGTTTGACAATGGAAGGCAATCGAAGCACTAGCCTACAGTCTACACATACTCCCCGCATTAATTTTGAAGCTTTTGAAATTAACCATACATGTAACCCCTCTTTACACAAAACTAAAGTTGTCTCTTATAACCATAGGCGTCGATTACGGGGGGGATGGGGGGGACATGTCCCCCCCACTTTCTAAAATATGAATTTTGTCCCCCCCACTTTTGCGACCGAAAAAAAAAAAAAAGAAATCTCCCCACATACTCAACCGAAATCGTCGAGTCTAAATCATGCGATAGGCGCGCACGAAGACATCCTCACAAGTCACAGCATGCACAACAGCTGGCTGTGAGTGGAGCAAATGAGGGGGCGGGATTCTGATCATCAGTATCTCTCATTCAGTGCCGCGCCGCGCGAGCTCCTGTGGTTAGTCATTCCAGCAGGCCTACAACTACACTTGGCAGTTGGAAGGCAGCCTAATAGTTGTTTTACAGACGCTTTCCACACACTTCGCAGCAGCATTGAAGACGACAAGCGTCAAGAAAGTCGACTCCTCAAAAATGTACAAGGTAACTATTCCTAACAGTTCGTTTATAATGTTTCCTCCGAGCATATGCTAGCTAGGCAAGACCACGTTGTAGCTAATTGTTTGCGGTTACAGTGTTAACTAATTTGGAGTGAGCGAAAGTGAATAATATTAGCTGCTATCAGTTTTAGGGCTGGCCCGAATTATTCGAATACTCGTTCGGAAAAATAGTATTCGAAGCTTGAATCAGTATTCGGAGCTTTGTTTATTTTTTTTCCACGTGAGGTAGGCCTACGTGACGTTACCAGAGCGAGGGAGGCAAACTATACCCGACACCAAGCAGAGAAGCGAGAGAGGTGGAGGAAGAATAGGTATCTTGTTGTTTCCCTTTACTTTATAACACAACATTAGCGGGATCTCGGGAGGAAAAGTAATGCTTAGCGAAATGCTAACCTTAGCTTAGTTGTTTGTTGACTGATGACCAAAGACGGGTTAACTATTTTATGAATTGTAAAGAATCAGGAAAACAAGTATTTGAAATGGATTATGGATTATTTATTAATTATTCTGAACCACACTGAACTGTTTGATTAGCCTACCACATTATTACAACATTACCAAGAGTATTGTAATCCAAAATTAAGAATGTGGCAGCACTGAACTTGGGCCGTGTGTGTGTGTGTGTGTGTGTGTGTGTGTGTTTACAGCAACAATGTGTGCCTTACTGTTGGTGTGCTTGTCGAACGCCCCCCTACCCTTCTTCCAGTTCCTGAACCCCAAGGAAATGAAGGTTTGTTCTGTATTTCTGGCCATTGTTGGAATATTATGTTTAAAGGCCTTTACACAGTAGAAACACAAAACTCCTTTAATTTCAGAACTGTAATGTAGCCAGGGGTAGTCTTTGAACCAGCTCTCCTGGAATCGGAGAGTGCGGTTGGGCAGAGTTTGTGGCTCAATTAGCTGTGCATCTGGTTGGTATGGGGAAACTAAAATATCCTCAGGGGTATTGAGCTCTTCCTCTGTTTGGGAAGGGTTATCCTGTTGTCCCTCCTGCTGAGGCACCTCCTCCTGTAATGTAGTCAGTGACATGGATGATAATTTGGTAGTATTTCTTTAAATAGTTCCCTGAAATGTTTTATTTATGTTTTTTGTTCATAATTGCACTTAATATTTGTTGTAGTTGTAGCCCTGCCCACTTCACTATAATTGTCTGTAGTGTATGTTTTAAATTGTGCAATAGCATATATATTTTTTTAGAAACCTCACCTGCTGCACCTCTACATTCTCAACCCCCTGTTCCTGAGCTTCTTTGTTTAGTTCTGTTCCACTCAGTTCCGGTTCCTTATGAAAATGTTAAACTTTGTTAGTAATGTTTCATGTTATAGTTTCTGAATGTTCAAGTTTTCCTTATGTGACCCTCACCTCCACAGCTCCCGGTCCCTGCACTTCTTTGTTTTGTTCTGTTGCACTTGGTTCCTTTTCCTGATGACAGATGGTTCATAAATAAAACAAACATTTATTGGCACTTGTGTTTGGTTTTTATTTAACGTTTTAGCATAGATTTGGGGTAAATCGTACTTGTTTTTTGCATAGTTTTAGGGTATATTCTGTTTTTTCTTATGAATAGTATGGATAATCATATAGGGACATCTAGTGGTAAATCCGCAGATTTCAAACGTGTGAAAAACGCAATTTGGTATCTAGTCGTTTGATTTGTCGACTGTCAGCCACTGTAGAAACATGGCGTTGTAAAATGACATGAGTCTGCATTCCCATGGTGGCGCATACAGATCGAACATTGTGAAATGAGAGAACGTGAACTTGGAAGGCTATGACTTTTATGACTAGTACTTGCGAAGGCTAACGCAATATCATGGAATTAACTTGAGATATATATTTAACAGGAACACTAGAAACAATCGCTACTGTACAAAAGGTATTCCACGTGACTCAACCAATAAAAGTGGAAGACAAATTTGTAGTAGGCAAAGCATAGACTAGCTAAAGCCGGTATGTAGCTAACTGCAGTGTAACTGCTAGCTGACCGTTAACGTTAGCAGTAGATGAGAACTAGCAGTTAACCGAGTTAATATCAAACATCGTAAAACAAGTTGATTTGTAGATTTCTCTAAACTTACAGCGCATTTTTGCTTGCTGAAAAAGGATCTTATATCGCTTCCCGCTTTTCTCTTAGACATTATGGATCCACTTGAATAGCCTTATAATAGCGAATGTTTGTTGTTTTTATATCATCGCGAGGGGGAGGGGGCAGGCGGCTACGTGGGCTGTCTGTACACACA
Organism: Pollachius pollachius; assembly: GCF_949987615.1. Lineage (NCBI taxonomy): Eukaryota > Metazoa > Chordata > Actinopteri > Gadiformes > Gadidae > Pollachius > Pollachius pollachius. The sequence continues at coordinate 45,206,139 of NC_136934.1, read as the reverse complement.
GCGTTATAATAAAGAAGTTTCAAGACAGCCAGCCAAAATTTAAATTTTTATTCAGAAAATAGGCGGTCCTTTTGCTTCCTGTAAAAAGCATGTTTGTGACACTGGATAACGTGGAATATGGATACATCAACTAGCCTGCATGTGGAGGGCCACATAAGGTAAGAAATTGGTTTACGTAAACTTTGCTGCTGGTTTTGTTTGCTCGTGATGACCTGGCTAGGTTACCCACGCCACGGTCCTAAGCGATTGTGATCATCTGATTCTGGTTGGTGCTCAAGATATAGATTGCAGCTAGTAGCAGCTACACACGGTTCGATTGCTATGCCAATGTGGTTAGAGTTGTTTTGTCTGATTGAAATATTTGACGTTGGACTTGGAGCCAGTGGTAGGCTCAGGCCTATCCTGACATAAATATCGTATAACCTGCTGTGTGATTATCTAAACTCTAGGGGATTTTATTTGCGGGCAATTTGCTCATGATGTAACGAGTGAAGTGTGAATTGGTCCTTCGCGAGTGTTTACTGGTGGTCAGGATTTGGCAGATCATGCAATTCTCCTCTGGGTGCTTGTTTTTTTAATTTTTTAATGCAGCATAACATTATGCGACCAGCAACCCTTGCTCTTCTTCAAAAGGCTGATGCTCAGTAGTACCTCGTTTCATTTCGTAGCCTACCCCCTTTACAGTCTGCAATTGATTGTCTGGTAAACTTTGTTGATGTCAAGATAAGTGTTAAATTGCCAACACTTTTCTTTGTCCTGTGTGTATTAGTATTACATATCCGAAATCCCGAGCGCCAATACCCTGGTGTTTCCAACGTCGTTTTGCAAAACAAGCCAAAACACAAACTGGTTTTTCAACACCTGACAATACACTGCAGAGCATATTTTAATGCAGCGTTGAATGGATGAATAGCTTACATAAGGGTACCCACCACTTTTCAAACCACACTCAAGCTTATGGTTATTGTCCCCACCACTTCTAAAAACAAACTGACGCCCTTGCTTATAACTATGTATGAACCGTGGTAAGCTTGGGATAAAAACGTCGGCCAAATGCCCTAAATGTAAGTGCAATGTAAATAGCTGTGCCCCTAACTCGAACTAGTTTACTCAACATCATTTATCGCCATAGTCATGTTATTCTTAACAGCCTATTTGTACTACACTCATGCTTTTGTTGGCAACTATCGAATGCTTGCCTTTTTATGGAGAGAACAGTGTTGTTTCACTTGGATAGTTTACGTCAGTTGGACCATCCACCGGAGATAGTTACACATAGTCTGATAGTCATACTCTGTGCATTTCAATGGACATCACGCTGTGGGTGAGTGTCAAGGGTAGATGTGTTGGAGCGACTTGAACTAGATGAAAAAAACACTCAGGAGCAGACGAGGAGTGATGGATAGGATGGGATCTTTTATTTATCCCAATTTAAGGGCCTTAAGGCGATAAAAAAAATAGAACAAAAATTAACAAAAAAACAAAAACATTAAAAAAAATCTATATATATACAAAAGGTTGACTCAGCATATCAAATAGGCTTGAGAGTCACAAAAAAAAAACATAAGTCAAAATTTCAGGAAACCGGACCTTTAAACAAGTCCAACACAGGAGAGCAATATACAGGCATAAGCCCTCTCTCTATCAGCTTCCCCGAACCACTGTTGAACGTCGGCCTAAGTAGGCCTAACCCCCACTGCTAATTGGTGCATACCAATTTTCCCGTTGCGTCAGGGGTGTTTACCAGAGCAGTTACACAACAGCTTTAAAACTGCTTCCGTTCTATCCTCAACTAGCGAGAAACAATTAACCTTATAAACTGTGCACCATTGCTATATTTTGGCATAGCCAAAATGTAAAAAGACAGCAATAAAATAAAAATAATAACTCGGGGTCACTTCCGGTTTACCCGGAAGATTTGACGTAGATATAAACCCTGGTGACGCGGTGCTCCAACCCTCATATAAACATAATACGAGTGGTTATTGTGACAAAACAGGTGACGTTAGTGGTAAATGGGAACAAGCAGAAAGAAACAGAAAGTTGTAATGATGGTACTTGCAAGATTGTATTAAACTGTCGTAGTGCATATGATAAATGACATGTTTGATGAATGATTTTAAAACAGTATGAAGGTAACGGAATACATAAACAAACAAGACAAACCCACACTCAGTCTCCTGTATGTAGCGTATCGCTACCGTGACGGTAGCTATGCGCCCCGTCACAGTGAGCAATTCAATGTAGGCTATTCGTCATATTTGTCAAAAATCTCCCATCCAGTGGTCAATTTGAGCAAGTGTCGTTGACTGGTCGAGGAACGATAATGCATTGCAATGGAGTAAAGATGATTTTCAAGGAATGGGTCAGCATTTCCCAATCGATTATTTATCATCTTTAAAAGTAAATTAAAATAATATAATAAATACTTGTGTTAGCCACCTCCCTGTAGTAGACTACTGAAACGTAAACCTACTTAAATAGGGATGTGATGCCTATTTGAGTACCTGAGTGGGTATGTTTCGTATCTTGTAAATAAATGGATTAATGGAATTATGATATAACTAAATACTTCATAATGAAATCAACAAAATGATCCATTCATCAAATTGATGCATTGTTTCCTAAATTACATGGTACAGGCTTGAATACTGCAGAACAATTCTATGGTCAGTAGGAAGCCACTGATCCATAAGGCCTTCGAGAAATGGACCATGCACTGCTTTCCTATTTTTGCCTGCGTGCCTTGTGTGTGTGTGGTCCTCCTTAAGTAGAAGCTAGGCCCCATTTCATTCTGGTCAGTCTCCCTGTGTTTACAAGTTGTTACGGACAAATATCCCGATCACTCGACTAATCGACAACATTTATATCAATACCTTCTTGAAACGACTTCATATAAGTAACCCTCACACCGTTACATATACACATGTACGAGGGAGACAGCCCTAAGCACCCTAAAAAAACATTATTTTTTTTTTGAAAGTATACAAGCACTGTGGTGAGTATATGAGTGCAACTCACAGAAGCATCGTTCCCTTGGATAAACAACCTCCTCTCTGCCCTCGCCTCCATGTCCAGCTCCCCTCTCTCCGCTCTGATTAACCCTCTCTGACCTTAAGAGGAGGCCGACTGGGTAAACATCAGATAAGACAGCCGCTGTAAATTGTAACGCCTAAAAGCCTGGGGCCCGCGCCTCGGTGGCGGCATATCTGCCCCTCTCCCTGGTGAGGCATTGACTCTGGGCATCGCTATGTGCCTGTGGCTTGACCTAAAGTCGCCGCTTGCTATGGATCTATGTGATCAGTAATGCCTGGTGGTTGCCATGATTTCTCTTGTGTCACGTTTTTCCACACTTTTATGCTGTTATTTCACTAACATGAAGGAATGGCGGCCGTCAGAGGCTCAAGCATGTGAGTGTCGGTTGTGTGTTTGGAGTGTTGACTATCCTCCCTGCTCCCAGGGGCCAGGAATCACTTCAAAAGCCAATGTTCTGGGGAGTCGAAAAAACAACGTCAGCAGTAGATTTTCTCTGTTTGGTTTTGTTGCAATGAAAGACGAGCCATAAAATACTTAATAAGGGGCTTCAATTAAATGTTTGAGGCAAAGTTGGGGAAAAGGGTGGTTGGTCAATGCAAGGCATGTCCACAACACCTTTTTTACAATTATCAGGGGCACAAAGAAGTTAAGTGCAAACGCGTCACGGAGCTTGCTTTAGTACCACCTTTTGGAAAAAAAGAATCTGAACTCACAAAATCTGTATTGATACAGGGGTTGGGTACAAGCATTTAAATGCTATTGCCAAGGTGATAGAGTACTTCTTAAGAAATGTGACCACGTGCTATCTCTACAGTATGCACGCAAAAAGGTGCTGGGTTGTTTCTGTTCCAACACTGTTGGGTTGATTACATTGGGTCCGAATTCTGGGTTGTTTGGATACTGTATACACACTTTTGGGCTGCTCATGTTAGAGAAAAAAAAGTAACAAGGCTCCTCAGGTTGGATCTAAGTAAAAAAAGTAAAAAATGAACATTGATGTTTGCAGAAGACTTTGTACCCTTTTTTGGAGGCTGTATATGTTTGATTCAAGGCTTTCTTTCTGTTTGACATCCTTTACACCAAGCATTGCCTCCCCCAAACTGGGGATTTCTACAGCATGCGGTGTATCACATTTAGAGTCCTCACCTGCATACTCTTTTGGCCCACAATTAGCGTGTGTGTAAAAAAAAGTTTGGGACATATGCTCAAGGATTGTTTTTTAATGTTTGTAGACTGATGTTTTGCTGTAATGCACTTATGTTTGTTATTTTGGGGCTTTAATAAGCTGTTATATAAACGGGTGTTTTTATCTAAAGCCCCTCTAATTAGCACCAGGGATGTTCATATGTATTCATGAAAAGGAGCTTCAAATGACTTATTTTGTCAGGCCTGTGTGTGGGCTGGGACAGTTGTATTGTTTTTGTAATGATTTCGAAAACACTATTAGTGTTTTTTCATGATAAAATATCATTAACTGCACATTTGCAGTTGCTTGTAAAAAGCTAAAAAAAACTTTATATATTTCCCACTGTGTGAGATCCTTTCAGAGAGGCTTCAGTCTGTGTCACAAACACAGTGGTTACCTCCCTGAGCTGCAACTCATGTTTCTTGAGAACATTTTCCACCACCTCACCTCCCACAGTGACTCTCTCTCTCTCTCTCTCTCTCTCTCTTGCTAACTATCCCTCTCTCATTCTCTCTCTCTTTCTTACACTCTCTTTCTCTCTCTCTCTCTCTCTCTCTTTCTCGCTACCTAGCTCCCCCCCTCTCTCTCTCTCTCTCTCTCTCTCTCTCTCTCTCTCTCTCTCTCTCTCTCTCTTTCGTTACCTCCAATACAACCCTTCCTCCCTCACCTTTCCTCATTCTCCACCAATGTTGAACCACAAATAAACACCACAGCTGAGAGATTTGTAGTGACCTCCCGGGCCGTTCAACAGACTGCTTCGCTGCCACTTGGCAACACTCATCTGCTCTATGAAGCACATACCACTTTGTACACAAACAGATGATATAAAGAGAACATGACAGCAGGGAAAACCGGTGAAATAGTTTGAATAGAGTGGTGAGAACAAAAAAGGGAGGAGAGGAGTGCATATAGAGGTTAAAACAATGAGGAATATCAGAGGCCTATTGAGGGTTATTGAACTTGACTTGGAAGGTTTCATCACCTGCAGGGTTTTGGTTCAACATTTGCGTTAGATCACTGCGCTTGACGTGTCTTTGATGTGCATGGCAACCGGGATGAAATACCACCAATGAAAAATCTTTCTTGAGGTAACCAGGGCGTTGATAAAGATAGAAGTTACGCTTTACACCAAATAAAATACAATGCAACCTTCTTCACCACATACGCATTCACCCTCACCCTTCCATGTCATTTTGAATGGAACTTAACAGTGAGCTTAAGAGGGAAGCACTCGGGCAAAGAGAGTGTATTTAACCTTTTTGTGCAACACACAATAAGTGCGTAAGAGGGGTGTTTTTAGGAGGGTAAGGGAGGGGAAAGGGTGGTGGGGGGGACTCCACAGGTCAACGTGTACCAAATGTGCGGGTGAAAGACTGTCAATCTTGAACGTTGGTATGCAACGAAGAGACTAAGGCTCTTCACCTACCAATATGGACACCTTCTCCCTGCATCCTCAGACAGCATGCGGTGGCGTCAAGGTCAAAGAAAACACCTGCCCAATGACATCATAACATGGCTAGTGGAGGGTAGCAGGCCCTTCTTGAAAAAAAGAAGAAAGACCTACAGCAGAGTGTAACAGCCGTACCTACCTGATACACTGTTTACCGGAGCTATACTGGCATGGTGCGTCTATTTAAAAAGGACCCTGAATCAAACCTCAATCTAATTGAGGTAGTACTACTTCTTTTATACTATTGCAGTGTATATAAATATCTGAAAATCCAAGAGGGCACTGCCATCAACGACCGTTTTTTGAAGCTGGCTTTTTGTAAAGCTGACACACGGGCAGCATATCATTCAAAATGGTGCAGAGCTGTCCGAAGTACACCTGCGAGGATCGGATGTGCAAACACACTGTTGATTTTATTAGGATTTATATTCTTAATGTTCGGAGTAAATGTGCTTCCTGAAGCTCATCCTCAAGTAAATCTTCCCCTAACCACACATACATTTATCATACAATGTTTCTAATACCAGAAGCTATTAAGAGGGGGAAAAGTCACAGTAGGGCAAACACAGGAGAAAAGCTGACGGAACAACTGGACAGAAAAGCAACAAGTTGTTTATGAGAGGGAAATGAGGGAGATACCCCATCATCCTCTATTTCACTAGACCCCATCCTTTGCCTGCAGAATGGAAATATTTCACAGATGCCGTGAATGTACGTAGGTAAAATTCCCACCTCACCCTGAGTTATTCCATCTGCCAAACTTCCCGTAAAGGCTGAAGACAGAATTTTGGAAGCTAGAATGTGTGAACGGATTAGATAGACATTTGGTTATTTTTCCCAAACATCACCTTAGATGGACTTGTCTTACATGGCCCAATGACGGGGGGGGGGGGGGGGGGGGGGGGGGCAGGGACAATTCACAATCTGGCTTTAATGATGTTGCATTCCAACATGCGTCTGTGCAAACTGTTTTTTATGTAATGCCCGGGCCTACATCGCTGTCAGGCAGAGAGGAAAGTTTTTTGCTGGAAAAGCAACGGGAGACAGACACAAAGGCAGGACAAACACGGGCAGACTGTGAAGTTTGACATTCTTGCAACTTCTATAGGGCAGGCTGTTTGAGATGCAGTGAATCAAGGTGCTGGCAGAAGGTGCCGGGCGTTCAATCATTCAGGGAGAGCTTCCATCTCTCTTTGCTTGGCTCCACTTTTCTCTTATCTATCAAGGCTGGCTGTCACTCTTGACGCATGGTCTACTGGGTCAAAACATAGACAGCTCATTCATTATTTGATACAAAAATGTAAGATCACTTTGATGTCAAGTTCCGAACATGGGGATTTTATGGATTGTTTGGAATGTGAACAATTTATAATTCTGTGTTTTATCCAGCTTGAAATTGCATTCAAATCATCTTGATAAAACATATTAAAAAATGGGTTTCTGGAGGAAATAAGTCATGATGTTTGAGAACATTGGTTGCAGTCATAGAAACAGTTGTAATAGATGGTTTCAACATTTACCCAAAAATATATATTTTTACATTTTTCTAAAAGAACATCACATAATTATGATTTAATCTTAAATACCAGTGATGGATTTTTTAAACTATAATAAAATAACAAAATAATGCAATGTATAAATGCTGTAAGATGGGAAGGCCAAATTGATGTCATATAAATGTTTGTGATATTTTTAATTGTTATCTGCTGGCACCATGTCAATTTCAAAAGTTCTGTTATTCAATGCAATACGTAGTATTTCATTGCAATTTGTTGGGAAATTATTAAACAATGACCCCTAATAGTATTGACTCAAACGTTATTTATGTCACTCATTACATTGTGATGTAAATGACTGAAAAATATTCTCGTGATTTCCATTGACAAGCATTGCACTCAAATGGTTCTTCACCCGTTTACCTCAGCGAAGACCAGATGTGACTGAAGTCTATTTGGAATCAATGGGATAGCCCAAGTTTCCACTGGCTAGCTATTTATGGAAACATTAATGAGCCAACAGGGAATACTATAGTTTTCCAGTGCGACCTCCTTGCTAGAGTTCAGGCAGGAAGAGGTCAGGAGGTCACTCTCCACTGTGACATGCTTTGAAGGCCCTGGAGGTCCTAGGAACTTCTGTTGGATACATGACGGAGTCCTAGGCCCTGACATGAGTCCTTCATGTATGATAAACCCTACCGGTGTGTGTGTGTGTGTATGTGTGTGTGTGTGTGTGTGTGTGTGTGTGTGTGTGTGTGTGTGTGTGTGTGTGTGTGTGTGTGTGTGTGTGTGTGTGTGTGTGTGAATGTGCGCGTGCATGAGTGTGTGTATGTGTGTTTGTGTGTGTGTTTGAATGTGTGTGTGTGTGTGTGTGCATGTGTGTGTGTGTGTGCATGTGTGTGTGTGTGTGTGTGTGTATGTGTGTGTTAGTGTGTGTCTGTGCAATTGCATGCATGTGCATGGCGTTGGCCATGCACATGCGCACGAAATGTACAAAACCAAACATTTATTGCATGACAACAATACATAGTGAATCGCATGTTTCAAGTCTCACTGACATAAAAACAAACGCCTCATTCTGTTCTTGTCTGCCTGGTCCAAGACCACCCTCAATCAGGAACTCACAGCGAAATGCAACTCTCGTCTCCCTCGGGTTGTCTGCCAAGATTCCAGAGCCTCCACGGTTTGAGCGTCTCCCGCATTCCGTCCCGCTTGTCGTCATGGTGCCAGGGAGGTTGACCGGTCTATAAATAAGAGAGCCTCCGCTAGAGGCCTGGCCAGAAGCACTCAGAGGGTCCAGCATTCTGCAGCACCGTAACCATATAGCAGGAGGGACCGTTCACACAGGAGCCGGCTCTATTTGATGCTCTGTTGAACAGCGATCTGTGAAACATAAGAAAAATACTCTTGACTTTATTCTTCTTTCCTATTTTATTCGACTGTGCTTTGCAGCAAGACTTGCACACTCAAGATGAGGATGTCAAACCTTGCAGAGAAAACTATCTTTGGCTTATACATTTCAGCACAGGTATGTATTTCGACCAACATTGTCAATCAATATCCGTAAAACACTGCACTCGCATTATTTCACAAACCGTCCATGTGTAGGTCTAGACTTGAGTATTTATTCTCAAGCATTTGTTGCATGCATGTTGCAGGAACAACCTAATTTCATTGTTATTTGTGTTTTTCATTCCTTAAACACTATTGTCTATCATTTAAGTTTCATGCTTGACATTAATCCGTCGATTTCCCTCCTTAGATGCTGAACATAGTGTGGTCCCAGGTCTGCCCCCGGCGCTGCCAGTGCCCCAAGGAGCCCCCCGGGTGTGGCCCCTCGGTGCCCCTGATCCTGGACGACTGCGGGTGCTGCCTGGTGTGCGCGCGCCAGAAAGGCGAGCTCTGCTCAGAGACCCGACCCTGCGACACACGCAGAGGCCTGCGGTGCGACCACTCGGCCGGCGTACACAAGAGGACGGGCGTCTGTGTCGGTAAGTGGAACCTCTTTCCTCGATAATGGTTTATTGACGATACGATGTACAATTAGCGATAACTGAGCTGATAGGTTTCTGTTTGGCGCCGTGTCTTCATCCCTCGTCCATATAGAGCTTCGGTTTCAGCTTTCTGAACATTAAATGTGTTATTGATTCTGCACTAGGGGAAGGGTTAGGGTTAGGGTTCGGGTTAGGGTATGAGAGCACTACCTTATTTACCATGTTTTTGCAAGCAAATTTGAATAAATATTTGGAAAAGACAGGAGAGGATGCAAAAAAACGGCTTCCTTCCCCCCCCTCCTCAAAGAAGCAATTGAATCAAGAAGAGAATTTCGGCTGGCCAATAGCATCTCACCGTGTTTCCTCCGTTCTCCCCGTCCAGTCCAAGAGGGCCCGGTGTGCGTCCTGGACGGCACCGTCTACCGCCACGGCCAGACCTTCTTCCCCAGCTGCAAGTACCAGTGCGTGTGTCGCGACGGGCAGATCGGCTGCCTGCCGCGCTGCCACCTGGACGTGATGCTGCCGGGCCCCGACTGCCCCATGCCCCGCAGGGTGCAGGCGCCGGGGGAGTGCTGCGAGAAGTGGGTGTGCGAACCCCAGGTGGAGGCCAGCGCCCTGGGGGGCTTCGCCATGGCTGGTGAGCAGACAACCACAGACAGGAACATATGTCGTGCATTGTGTTAAGCACCCCCCCCCCCCCCCCCCCCCCCCCCCCACCCCCATTCAGAAAATCAACTTCAAACCCCTAATTGGAGACCTCACTGTCGACTGTAGATTCACAGCAAGCTTGAAGAGATAAAAGACTTTAAGGACTGAACACACCTAGCATATCATGCCTTAACACACTTCGTCAGTTTTCACTCTGTTCTAAAAGTGTTATGGCCAGATTTGAAACCGACACTGTAAGTCTCCTTGTCCCCCTCAGTAGGATCCCTTGCAAAACGTATTTTTTTTATTGAGATGTTTTTCATTATTATTATTATTATTATTAATTATTTGAATAACAATTTCTATTATTGCTGCCCCTTTCTCTGTGGGCAGCCTTCCGCCTGGAAGAGACGGTGAGCTTTGACGCCTGGGACCCCAGCCTGAACTGCATCGAGCAGACCACGGAGTGGGAAGCCTGCTCCCGGGCCTGCGGCATGGGCGTGTCCACCAGGGTGACCAATAAGAACAGCCGCTGTGAGATGGTGAAGCAGAGCCGGCTGTGCATGGTCAAACCCTGCCAAGGCCAGCAGCCCCAGAGCCAGCTCGCGCCAATCACACCTAAGGTATCATCAGCCTCTGGTTACTTGTTCAGGTTAATTATGTATCCTGATTTAATGTCTCCATTAATGGATTTTTTTTTTTTTTGGTGTTAATGGCGCAAAATGCAAAATAGATATTGTGTTCAAATTATGCTCTAAAACACATTCTGTCATGTAGATGCTTACTCTAAGCCTACAAAGATCTAAGTTAATTACACCCAGTCTGCAGCAGCATACCGAAATCTCATGTTATGTTTATTCAGCGGGCCTTGCTAGTTCAACATTCTAAAAAGGAGGTAGCTTGACATTGCCAATCTTACATTTTGTACCTTTAACAACGGAAATATAAGCCATGAGTCATTCGGTAAAAGCGTTTTGATGCATACATCTTCATCTAACCAGCTCTCCGCTCTGTCTGTTGTGTCCCCCAGAGTGGCAGCAAGTGCCAGAGGATGGTGAAGAGCGTCCAGGCCGTTCACCTCACCTACAGGAACTGCAGCAGCGTGCAGGCCTACAAGCCGCGCTACTGCGGCACCTGTAGCGACGGCCGGTGCTGCACGCCCCACGCCACCAAGACCGCCCTGGTGGAGTTCCGCTGCTCCAACGGCAGAACGTCCAAGAGGCCCGTCATGGTGATCCAGAGCTGTGCCTGCCATCGCCACTGTCCCAGCGAGAACGGCATATGGCAGGCCTCTGACCGGGGCTACAGCGGAATGAGGGTCTAGGGGGCCCTTTGTCTTACCACCCAGGTCCCATGGTGGTGGCCTGTTCCCCCTCAAAATGTCACGGTTTGGTACCAGGTTCATGTATCCCCTGAAAAGTGACTGGCTGCGAGTAAAGTTCAAGTCTTTATGTTAATGCTAGTAACGGTGTCTGTGTATATCAGGTTTAGGGAATTGGGATAAAGGGGAATGTTCCACTTTAATCTAAAACAAAGGTGAATGAAAGTCTTATTGAACAAGTTACCACTAACATCAAAGAACAGTAAGCAGCTATGTTGGGTCACTAGCCATACAAATTGTGCTAGACTCTGTTAGAAAAGTTTGACTTTTTCAAAACCCATTTGGTTATACCCCAGTGAGTCTAATCTACATGTCAATCAATGAATTGAATACCTACAGATCTGTATGTATCATACATCTCTTTGGGTCTTTAGACAGAATTGTTTTGCCCTCAAGTGTATAGCCACAGGGAAAAGACAGCTGGTCCTATAGATAGAAGGATGGATGATTTATACACCGACATGATTGACGTGACAGACTCATGGTTGTTTTCAGTCTGAGACACCTCTCACGAGGTTGTGATAGTAGATAATAGTTGTATACTGTCCTGGAATGACGCAATGGTTGTCAAATATAATCGTAGCACTTAAATTAACTTATACAGGTTGGTGCTCTCTTTTCTTTAGCAGACAACCTCAGAAAGAGATGGTCAAGGGTTAAGTGGTCAAAGGTACACAGCTTTGGTTTGCTGAAGCTGATCAGTTAATGTGAAGACGAAGATCCACAGCGTGGTCCAGAGTGGATTCAAAAGTGCCGCCATGTTTGCCTCTGTCCTGGGATACCTGCGCATGGGAGCATCTCAGTTGAGTTTCAAAGATGCATGTCTAAACGCTATCTGAAGATAAAGGGTTCCCTGTCAACCTACTGAGTTTAGGGCTACAGCTATTGCGAACTTTGGCCTATCTCTGAATGGGTGAGGTCATTCTTGTGCCTGTGTGTAATATTTCACGACTCTCTGAAATTGTGCCATGTGATGCTTACTGCATCGCATTTACACAATATTAAATTCTATATGATCGTACATTTTGATAGGACATATATTTTTATAGGATTTGTGTTGGAGAAAGACAGAGGTTGGTTTAAGACAAGACAAGAGTTGTCAAGACTTGCTGTATAATGAAGTGTGTATCAAATACACAATGTTTGTTTTGTATGTACAGGCGTTGTATATATTTGTTGTTGTGCTTTAATTTTAACATTGCTACAATATTTAAAAATAAAATGAATTTTCAAACTGAGATTTTTGCTGTGCAATCAATCATCAATGTTTCACCAATTTAATCTCAGGCTCAACATGCTAGCTACAGGTTTCCTTTTTCAGCTCTGTTTTAAAGGCGGGCAATAAGGTGAAACCAGCCAGAGGAAGCTAGATTTAGAAAAAATTCATCCCATCCTCCAGTCCTCCCTCCAAAGCCAGTCACCCAAAACATGACCAGCTGGCCAGCTTTAGCAAATGGCCTTGTGGAGGACTCACAGGCAGACTGTGAACAAATAGGGTAAGGTAGACAGACAGGCCATCCAATAACTTATATCGGGCCGATTAAATAATTAGATAGGCTTATTACAGGCCTACGGAGGCCTGAGATACCAGTTTTTTTGTGTTTTTTTTGTCACTGCATTTGATTTACGATTGCTGGCAGGTTGTAAAGAGAAATTAAAAAAAATATGACAAAAACCTTAGATAAGAAATTGCCTACCCTGTTAGGCAGTAAAAGCTGGACATGGGAGCGCGCTGTGACATTAAATGCACATTTAATATTCAAAGACAAGACGTGATTAAAAATTCCATCGCAGCAAGTCAGAAATGATGACAAACGTCCATTCACTTCTTTCCCTTTGCTATGCTTTGCTGGGTGAACATGTTTTAGCAGAGAACTGAGTGGCAGTGTTCCAAGATGTTTCCTTCTCTCCTTATATTCCCAGGAGAGGTCAGAACCTACAGATGTCTCTATGTGGACTTTACAACTCCAAGCAAGGTGAAACTACTGTCACAGTAGAGCACTATGTGTCTGGGAATGCACATCTGTGTGTTTGGAGAATAGGTTTTACCTGATTTCTCAAGCATCACACACACACATCTGGTATTGCACACATAGTCAAACAATCCTGTATGGAGGACCGTTGCTAGGTGTTCTTTTATTGTCCATTGTTCTCAGTTTGGGTCAGGGTGTTTATGTTTGAACAGTTCTTTGGGACTCCCTCAACCTTTGTTCCTGAACTCTGCAGAGGAGGTCACAGTGGAAAAAGCTAAGAAATACCTTCATAAATTCCCCGTAGAATAATTTCGGACTCCAGAGATAGCTCCACGGTGGAAATCTATCCATCACTCCATTAGACCAAATCAGCAGGAGGAAGGACCTGCACCATCTTGCCAGCAGCTGAGAGTTTTGGATGTTGTTTCCTCTGTGCGCTGTTGCATTTAATTTGCTGTAGGTATGAGAGCTATCCTTTGAGTGCATTTGAAATACCATAGCCATTCGTCAGCTATTAACGAGGGAAATGTGGCTCCAGTTTTATGAATGTCACGTCAGTAGGCTATACAATATCACAATCTGCTGAAATAACAGAAGATTAACAATCAGAGAGATGAATCAATCAAAAGGCATGCACTTCAGAAAGGCACGCGTTGACTACTTTTTTTAACAACTATATGTCTGATGCAAGTCCCAATAGTACATCCCATACATAAATACTGATATTGGGAACACAGTCCTCATCTGATACCTGACTGGCCTTTTTACCCATGGCTGTATGTACTGATATGGGAGAATGTCTCTCTGGCCCAAAAAGACCAATGCAGCCATTAACCCACTCCTAAACCTCTCCTTCTTCCTTCCTGATGTACTTTTCCCAAAATGACTTTCCCTTTTTCCTGCTTACCTGTTCTACTTAAACAAACATAACAATGACATAGCTGTTACATTGCTTTTGCTTTTCCAACCCGGAGGGTGGTTATTACCTACTTGTTACAAAGAAATGAAGGCTAATGGTCCGTTGCAGGGTCGAATCCCTTGCAGAAATCTGTCTGGATTGAGTTGAACATGAGAGGCTTTAGTGCCATCTAGCGATGTCGTTTATTCAAGCCAAATAACCAGTAGAAACAAAAAATACTTGTAGATATTTTTTTATTTTATTATTCAATTAAAAAATGTCAAGATTTCATAGTACGGCTGTTTTGGTAATATGGTTAGGAATAATATGTTTTCCAAAATAAAATAATTTAGATTTCGCGCGGGAGGTCAAAGGTTACAAACAAAATGGCCGAACACGATCTCCGTGCAATCATTTTGTTGTGAGTAAGCCGACTATCAAGTTATATTTCAGTGTTTTGACGATGCTGCAGCAGCGTTTGCAATATTCTACTGTATTAAAACATACAACGGTTGTCGTTAGTAATTGCGCTTGAATTGCTTTTGGAAGAACGTCGTTGTAATTCCGGCAGATGGAGTGCATTCAACTGTGAGATACATGCAGAAGCAAAAGCAGTAGGCACTCTTTCTGCCAACATAAGCTCAGCTACATTGTCGTAACCATCGTTTTATATGAAAATAATACATCGGATGGATTACAGGTCAACACATTGTAGCGCAGTTCTTCTTGTCTGATCGCTGATGTCTGATGAGTTTCAATAGGGATTTGAAAGTGCTGAACTTTGTATGTGAACAGCTGAGCTGCGTCCCGATGTAAACACCCACCCCGGACCCACAAATCCCTACTGTAGTCCCGGTATGTTTGGACTCCAACGCCGCTACATCAAGCGAAGATGAACAAGAAGAAGGATAAAGGATTCGAGAGCCCGCGTCCTTTTAAACTATAAGTATTTCCTTGTACTGTTTTGAAAGCAGAATTGAATTGATCCTTACAAGCACATGGATGTTAATAAGTGACAGACCATGCAAACCATCAGTTTTATATAGAGCTACCGGATGGCAATGCGGTTGATGATAAACTATAGTCTTACTATGCGTAACTGTGTGTATTCACATTATATATTTCTGTCTTTACGACGCACCAGGTGGTCTGCATCAACAACATCAATTTTCAGAGGAAGTCTGTTATTGTAAGTACACAGCCGGTAGCAATAACACATTTGTTACTCTATGCAACTATAACAGTAGCAATGATAAGACTTTGTGAAGAATGCGATTGATGACATTGGTTTGCCAGAATATTCCAATTATATATTTCCATTGCAAACAATTGATGTTGAAGCATGTTACTTATTGAAAATGTGTACTGATAACAGTGTAATTATGGTTCTGATGCCGCTAAAGATATCTTTTAGATGAATGTAGACGTCCAAGTAGACTTCTGAATGTAGTAAATGTTTATAAATGTAGCATGTTTAAACTCTCCTTCATTGCAGTCCTGCAACATACTTACAAATAGCTAGTGTTATAAACATTTATATTCCTCCTCTTCCCTGTGTACCTCTTCTAATCTCCATCCCTTCATTCCCTGTTCCCCTCTGATAGGGTTATGTGGAGCTTACCATATTCCCCACGGTGGTCAACCTGAACAGGATCAAGCTCAACAGTAAACAATGTCGAATCTATCGCGTCCGAGTCAACGAACTCGAGGCGCCGTTCATCTACAACGATCCAACCCTTGAGGTCTGCCACCATGAGTCCAAGCAGTAAGTGACGTCAAAAAAAACACAGATTTCATTGTTGTATTTTTTACTTTCCACAATAAAATAAATAAAAATGGCCTGCTCAGAAAAAACATATTGCTAGTTGTTACTCGGAAGGTAATGTGCTCTAAATACAGCAGCACCGTGCTTACCCTATTGACAATTTATGCCGACTATAGAGTTGTATTTGTGTCCCTCAAATACAGTGAGATGCTGGCTGGGTGGGCAAACTCTAATATGAAATGCAAGGCTTCTGCAATAACCTTGTTTTACTGACGGCTGCTCAGACCTGCTTTCATGATCAGCATTCAGCTAGAATTTGAGCTGAAAAATTAGTCCTTCTATGTTTACCATGTACATCTGATGTCGACAATAACACATGTTTTAAGATAATCAGGATTGCTGCTGTAAGTTTTTTTAAAAGTGAGTGCCTGCATGATTGTGTGTGTGTGTGTGTGTGTGTGTGTGTGTGTGTGTGTGTGTGTGATTAGGAGGAACCTGAACTATTTCTCCAGTGCCTACACGGCGGCGGTGAGTGCGGTGGACCCTGACGCCGGGCACGGGGAGCTGGTCATCAAGGTTCCCTCCGAGCTCTGGAAACAAGGAGACGGTAACATTGGAACCGAGATTTAAAAACACATTTTATGACTACAGCCATAGAGATGCATGCGGACGAACATATACTCAATGGAGCTGGAGTTGAGAAAGCTCAATTAGGCTGACAGCACGCTTCAAAGACGTGCCTTTCAATAGAGCCAATGAGACACTGAGACAGATAAAGAGTGTTATTGTAAGACACACTGTTTGATGTAATTTGGATCTTTACAAACTTTGAAAGTTTGTTAATGGTCTCAGCTCAACTCACACCTCACACCTGAGTCCTGATTATTTCCCTCTCTCCAGAGCTAAAGGTGTTGAAGGTGTACATCGAGTTCTCTCTGGACCAGCCCAAAGGGGGGCTTCACTTTGTGGTTCCCGATGTCGAGGGCAGCATGGCGGAGAGGGGGGCTCATGTCTTCTCCTTCGGATACCAGAACTCTACTAGGTCAGAAAAACAAAGTGGTGTATTCATAGTATATATATATATATATATATATATATATATATATATATATATATATCTATATATATATATATATATATATATATATAAGAAATGTTTTCAGTTTCTTAAATGGCATGGTATACAGTACAACTACGATTTTTGACAGTATTGTAAATTATTGTAAGTATGGTAAATTGCTGTTTTATTCATGCAGTGTGGTTTCAAATAATTGCAACAGCATGCTGTTAAATCAATACCTAATCATTCTTTCCCTTTCAAAATGCTTTATTTTATAAATAAACTTGAGGCATAGATATGCATATGGAGCAACAGTCCTGCAATTTAGACACGCAGGAATCCCTGAAAGCCTGCTGCACCCATGTGACCTCCACGTCCCCTGAAAGCAGCTTCTTAATCAGCTTGACTCTCCCCCCTCCCTGCCAAAAGGTTCTGGTTCCCGTGCGTGGACTCCTACTCTGAGCTGTGCACCTGGAAGCTGGACATCACTGTGGACGCCGCCATGGTGGCGGTGTCCTGCGGCGACCTGGTGGAGACCATCTACACCCACGACATGCGCAAGAAGACCTTCAGCTACGTCCTCCCCATCCCCACCGCAGCTCCCAACATCTCCCTGGCTGTGGGGCCCTTCGAGATCCTCGTGGACCCCTACATGCACGAGGTGGGTGTGACGGTCCCCCCCCCGTTGTAATCCAAATGGCCACAAGGTGTCAGTGTCTAGCAAGTAGTTCTTTGTACAGTGGCAACAAAGAGTTGAGATGAAGGTAACATTGTGGTTGATGTGTTTCATTAGTAAGAAACCTACTGGAAATAATGTAAAGTTGAACAGATCAATGTTTCTAGTATAATTGTCAAGCAGTTGCATAATAGCCCCTCTTACAACAGCAAAAGAGAGAGCATTTTCTCATTTAGTTTGTTGTGGCTGGATAAAGGACAGCGATTATTGTGATTTCAGTGAAGAGTAGAACAAGCCGTCCAATGATTTACAGGCTGACGTTCTAGAAGAGTTGGCGTTGCCTTGCATGTAAGCGAGGCATAACTGCAATCCAAACACTAGGACCCACCTTTTATGTTTCATTTCATCCAAATTTAGATTTGGAGGTCCTTAGGTCACACACAACCAAACACAGGAATTCTTTGGGATTTCTAGACACAGCTTGTATTGGATCCCTGCTCTATGTGCGTGCTCACCATCTCCCCCTCCCTCTCCGCAGGTGACCCACTTCTGTCTGCCCCAGCTGCTGCCCCTGCTCAAGCACTCCATGTCCTTCCTGCACGAGATCTTTGAGTTCTACGAGGAGATCCTGACCTGCCGCTACCCGTACTCCT
This sequence comes from Pollachius pollachius, assembly GCF_949987615.1. Taxonomy (NCBI): domain Eukaryota; kingdom Metazoa; phylum Chordata; class Actinopteri; order Gadiformes; family Gadidae; genus Pollachius; species Pollachius pollachius. Next base: position 45,187,923 of record NC_136934.1, on the reverse strand, counting down.
GCTTCAAGACGGTCTTCGTGGACGAGGCCTACGTGCAGGTGTCCGCCTACGCCTCCATGAGCATCTTCAGGTAGGCAGGGGGTGGGGTCACTGTGGGGGGCCACACGGGGCTCACCCAGGGTTAAAGAGGGGTCTTTTGTCTTGCGGTCGATTCAAACTATCAATGTCGTATTTATTTTTAGAAGGACTTCATTCAAGATGATATGTTGATTTTGTGTTATTTAATATTATTCTGTCACTTTCCTGATAAAATGGTAACCTCAACACACACTATCAAGCCAGTGTAGAAACCTAGGCACTGTGTGCGGCCCAGCGATTTGACAGATTGACGAGTTAATACCTTCTCCCTGTTATTAAAGATGACTCAAATCGATTTCCAACATCTCAGTTTCCCGTCTTTCTACTCCCCCTCACTCGTTCTTCCTTCCCCATACCCATCAATCTCCCCCTATTCCCACTCCTCTTCCCAAAACAGTCAAAATGTCATCTCCCTCCTATCATTATATACGTGGATCTCTCTTGCCTGCGTTGGGTACCCTTGGTCCTGTGCCCATGCTTGACTCGTGTGTTTCGTCTCTCTGGGCCAACAGCACCAACATGCTCCACAGTGCCATGATCATCGACCAGACCCCCCAGACGCGCAGCTGCCTGGCCCAGGCCCTGGCCCAGCAGTTCTTTGGCTGCTTCATCTCCCGCATGTCCTGGTGAGTCCCGTGCATCACGGCCCGCTGTGGCGTTCGTGATGTAGGAAAATGGATGGGATTGTCACGTCGTATGACGTCATTGGATGCATGCCTTTGAGGGTCAAATGCACAAAAGGACAACTGAGGTCATCATTGATACAATACTTGATTCAAAGTATTCACCTCCTAGATAATATAAGCCATTTGGTGGAAGCTGTTGTACAAAACATCTGACAATAAAGTGCATGCAGGCCTGGCATGGGCGTATATCAAACACCTTACCCCGGCAGTGGCAAGGCAGTGTTCTTCCAGCTGAACTAGGCAAGACACTTTAACACAGACAAGGTACATGATCATGTCTCACTTTGCCGCTGTATGTCTGATGTTACGTGCACGTTTTGGTGACAGACCGCATCCTATTCTCACGGAGGCTTCACCATCCCTTCCTCTCTCGGCGACTCCCGACATACAGTTGACTAGACCCTCTGTCTTCGCAGTGCAAACGTGTGTGAGCTGTGAATGTCAACAACGGCTCCTCTCCTCGCTGCAGTGGAAAGCATTGTGGGAACCTTTCCCCTCTTAGACGGCTGGTGATGAGAGATTTATGACAGCCAGGCGGCCTACCAACTAGGGGAGTCAGATGTTGACGCCAGCATTGGCCTGGCTGAACACGTATATATGTGTGTGTGTGTGTGCGTGTGCATGGGAGTGTGTGCGTGAGACACGTGAGCATGTCCCTCGACACCCTCTGATCCCGCCTCCAGTCTTTAGAGAAATGTTTGAGCATCAAAGACCGGAGTCTGAAATTCTTTGCACCCCCAAACAATGGGGCTTGTGTCTCCCCTATCCTGGCCTGATGCCCCCTCATTTCCTCCCAACTCCTCCTCTTCAGAGTCGTACCTTCTGTTTTCCTCTGCTTCCTCTCCCAGGCCCTAAACTTTAAGGACAGTTATATCAAGTTGGACCATGTGGCTAACATCTCATCAGAGGTTTTTCACAGTCGCGACTGGCGTGGGTCGAGAGACTTTGCTTTTTTTGGGGAGATGGAGAGAGGGTGCTTTTGTTTTATCTTGGCAGAGAGATGGGCCTGTGCGGTTGCCATGTTGTGCTGGTTAAAGGAACAGGGCTAGGGTTACATCTCTCCTGAAACATTGGACCCAAACGGCGGAACGTAATCATAACCACGCTGTGTCATTGTTCCTCTGAACCAGTGTTATGACTGCTATTTATTTAATGTCCGGTACCTTAAAAATCATCTGTCGCGGTCTGGCGGCTGGAGAGTATTGTTGTATCTTTTGGCTGAAAAGCCTTCCGTCTCACAGCTCATTGTCCACTTGCTCATTCTTCTGTCAAATCTGTGGCCTTGTCATTTTTAACAAATCCTTTTTTCTGAAATAATTGTTATTATTTGAGAAACCTACAGTGTAGTCAAATGGCGTTTTCTTTCTATGGTGTCTAAGTTGTTTTGCTAAAAGCCGGAAATCCCAGAACAAAAAAATAGACAGCAGCCTTATTGAGACATGACAGCACCAGAATGCAGACGTCATGGAAGCAGTCACACAAGGCTATCTCCCCGTTGGCACCTAGAGGTCCTTAAACCTTCGATACTATTAATTTAAACACACGTTATCCACTTATGTGTGTGTTGAGACCCCTGGAGTGAGGGAGCGTGTGAAACCCCTGGCGCGGTCTGCTAGCAATTAATAGACAAAGGTGGGTTCCAACCGGGACCTGTAATGAAATGCAGACCCCGCTTTGCATTGTGTTTGCCACCTCAAACACCTTTTTTAAACGTCCACATGAATCACATTGTAACAGTTCCTTGTACAGAGCAGACGGAGTCAGGGTTGTGCCTGGCAAAAAGGCGGTTTTAATCGTAGAAATTAATAACAGTGTGCCAGTAAATCATATCAGCATGCCACAGCGGTAGCACGGAATGCGGCTTGTTTGCTGCAGCGATGGTCCTTGCAAAAGCTCCCGCTCACACTGGCCTTCCTTCCCACTGCAAGACTAAAGCAGGCCCATAAATACACACTCCCTGGCAGGTCTGATTGTGAGCAGGTGCCCGCAATCAGACCCAATAAACCCGGCAGATCTGGTGTGCTCCAAATATGACCCATGCCCAACCTGCAGGCCAAATGCCGCCTGTCCCCCCACACACATTTAATGCCGTTATTGAGAAAATGCAACTAAACCAAAAAGCCACCCCCCTTCCGAACCTACATTTGGAAGTTCAAGCGTGGTTCTTGGCTATTTCACACCCCCGGCAGTGAGATCACCGACCAGCAAGGGCCGTAAACCCTGCGGCCGGATGACTTGACAGACCCCGAAGTCCTCACCGGTTCCCGGGTGCCAAGCATCATTCATAACGTCATCCATGAGCATAGCTCTCAGCGGACCCACGCATGGCCCAGATCCGTTGGAATAAGGAGCTCGCTTCAGCCTACGCACCTCCGCTTACAGGGGCAGCACATGAACTCATCCCTGCTTAAGGAGCCAGGCCGAGGCTGGATTCAATTCAAGCCGGGATACTTGAAACCACCGAGGTTGAAGGGTGTATATTGTTTCTTGGAGGCTTTTAACAAGCCAATAAATCCGCCCTGATAAAAGACTTGTGTTGGGTTGCCACGTCACGTTTCTTCCATACAAGTGGCCTACAGGATGAACTCACGTTGGAGCTCCTCCGAACGATTCACCTTCCACGTGATGGGGACGAGAGGGCCCACCGTGAAGACGCAGGAACATTGATGGGATGAAACAAGTCGTTCTCCCCCTGCACCATGCTTTTGATTATTTCTTCCTTTTTCTTCTCTTTGTCTCTTGTGGTGTTTCATGGCATGTTGTAAAAACTATTTAAATTTGTTTGCTCAAAAGAAAATAACATTAACTGTGTTTAAAGTGTTGATTAGTCAAATTGTATGTTAATGGATCCACTGGAGGTAGAGCGGGTTGACTAGTAACCGGAAGTGACTTGTAACCTGCTAGTCCGATACCCGGTGATACCCTTGATACCCTCCTAACTGAGTGTCGAGGTGACCCTGAGCAAAACACCTAACCCTAACTGCTCTCGACAAGCTGGCTGTCGCCTTGCATGGTGGACTCCGCCGTTGGTGTTTGAATGTGTGTATGAACAGTTGTAAGTCGCTTTGGATAAAAGCGACTGCTAAATTTAAATGTCACTGTTAATATACACTTTCATAAGCATTGCAAATAATTCATCGCAAGTGAACGCCGTTGCCCCTGTTATGTGCAGGGCCGATGAGTGGGTGCTCAAAGGAATCTCCGGCTACATTTACGGGCTGTACCTCAAGAAGACCTTCGGGGTCAATGCGTACAGACACTGGATCAAAGAGGTACACATGAGGAACAGGACAAGAGTCCTGATAGTGAATATCAAAACCAAAAAGCCTTCGCTGGTATTGGCAGTAGACTGGCCTGTTTTTCCTTGATGTACATTATGTTCATCCTGTTGTTTATGATGTGTTTTACAGCTGCTTTGTGTGTTTTTAATCTCCGCTATCCCGGTTGTTCCACAGGAGCTGGATAAGATCGTGGAGTATGAGCTGAAGATGGGAGGAGTCCTGCTGCACCCGACCTATAGTGGGGGGAAGGAGAAAGACAAGTAAGAGTCTAATAGAGTAATGTAGCTGTGTTGGGAGTTAAGAGTTACTAGTCATTAAGCTGTGTTGACAATTAATATAGTTATTAAGCTGTCTTGACAATTAAGTCATTCAGATGTCTTGAGAGAAAATATAGTAAATGAATTGTATTGACAGTTAATAGTAATTTAGCTGATAAGAGGAAATAGAGTCATTTGGCTGTGTTGACAGTAAATATTAATTTAGCCCTGTTGAGAGTTAAAATATTCATTTGGCTGTTTTAACAGTTAATAGGACATTAGCTGTGCGGAGGGGAAATATAGTTATTTAGAAGTGGAAAGGGAATGGTATTTATCTGTGTGCAGAGGAAATCCAGAGCAAGGTCAAACAACACACGGCTGACTTCAAACATTGGCTTCTGTCAGTGGGAGACTGATTACAACTGAAGTAACAGAATTCTGTGTGTGCTGGATTCGTGCCCCCCAAAACACAAGCCCAATTTGCTGTTTATATATTTGACTTTTGGTTCATATTTGTTTTCTCTTAGATTTCTCAGATTACACCAGCTAGGTTGCAGTCATTTTTATTTGTATGAACCGTTGACTTGTACAGTTTATATTTAACAACCAGTCCCAGACTAATCCAAGATCCACTAATATCCAACGTAGGGATAGTGTGTGTGTGTGTGTGTGTGTGTGTGTGTGTGTGTGTGTGTGTGTGTGTGTGTGTGTGTGTGTGTGTGTGTGTGGTCTTATTATTATTAAAACATAATAATTATTTATTTCTGACACTGGGGCCATAAATTGTTTGAAGGATGTCATTCTGGGCACCCTAACAGAAAGTCAGGGATCCCCTCCAAAGCCACAGCGTTGGTTTGTGCTACGGCTGCCCTCTGGCTCCAGAAAGAACCGCTCAGGGTTTGAAGAGTGGTTCATGTCTGCATGTGCTCAGTGGAAGGGTAGAGAGAGGAGAGGCCACACACAAAGTAATGCCTCACTGATCACGCCAGCCACTGTGCGTGTGCGTGTGCCTGTGCGTGCGTGCGTGCGTGCGTGCGTGCGTGCGTGCGTGCGTGCGTGCGTGCGTGCGTGTGTGTGTGTGTGTGTGTGTGTGTGTGTGTCCCTTCATGCTACTCATTTGTAGCTCCTCCACAACTATAAAAAAATAATTTAACTAATTAATTAAACTGTTCAAATCAAGGGATCTGCAATAGCAGAGCAGAATGTCTATAATTTGAAGAAGGAGTTACCGGATTAAAGAATTAACCCTTTCAATGTATAAAATCAGTGGTGCATTTGACCTGCTTTCTGAAAAGCTTAACCCATTAGCAGGATTTTTATTGTGTGTATATATATATATATATAAAATAATACCATATCATCGAGATGGGATTATTTGGTCACGTAAATATGACGTGCATAGGCATTTCTCTCCCTATCCACTTTCAGCTGTTCAGGTAGAATTTAAGGTAATTAATAAAATAAGGAAGGGGAAACTCCCTTTTTTTTCTGTTATTTCCCTGACCTTACCATCAACCTAGCGCACGCACGCACGCACGCACAAACACACATCGTGAAATGATGATGCGTATAATACCGGTCACAGACCCCCTGTAACAGTCCTGGTCGTTCTTCTCCCTTCAGTCCCACTCCCCATCTCCATTTCTCCACCAAGCACCCCCACACGCTGTCCTGGGAGTACTACCAGATGTTCCAGTGCAAGGCTCACCTGGTGATGCGGCTTATCGAGAACCGCATCAGCATGGAGTTCATGTTACAGGTGAGTCACTCCTGGTTTCTCGCCCTCCCTGTTGCTTTCACGTTCAAGGGCTCTGCATGTCTGAACTACCCTAGCCATGTGTCGATGAATCACTCCTATAATACAACAAATAACTTGTGGATTTGCTCTTTCGCAACTTTAAAACTCTACCATTTTAAAGTTATGATGTGAATATTATATAGCTAGAGGTGATGACAAAGACAAGCGTCAACTGCAAACCAAGCTGTCTACAGTATTGTTGGGGCAATGATCAATGGCCCAGCTTCATATCCTAACTCTTTATCCCTTCTTGGCAGGTGTTCAACAAGCTTCTAAGCCTTGCCAGCACGGCCTCGTCTCAGAAGTACCAGAGTCACATGTGGAGTCAGATGCTGGTGTCCACGCACGGCTTCCTCAAGTCCATCTCCAACGTCTCTGGGAAAGACATCGGGCCCCTCATCAAGCAATGGGTGTATCCTTCCGACCTTGGGATTTTTTTTTTGTACGTCCTAATAGGGCTGGGTCAAAATATCGATTCATGAATGCACTGCAATTTATTTGTTCTTGATTCAATTTCGATTCAGAATTTTTTTGAAATAAGCCTACTCTGTCATTGTAATCTAGAAGCGAGTATGCCTAAATGTACATGCCCTTTTTCATTTGTCCATGTTATGATTATTACTTTCATGCTGCAAGTTTAGCTTAGAAAGTTAAAGCACAATGAAATGGTTAATTCATTTTGAAATGGTTAATTCTAAATAATATTTAGGTATTTTTGTCATCTGCACATATTATTGAATCGATATCGAAGCAATTAGATCAATATCAAATCGAATCGAATTGAGTTGAATTGAATTGTGAGGTACCTGGCAATAGCCAGCCCTACGTCCTAATGTCGTATGACTTTTCGTCTCCCTGAAGGATTTTACCTGTAGGATTTCAGGAACATGCGCCGGGGAATATACCAAGTGTGGTTTTCTCAGCATCTAATACATGTGAGGCTGTATAGCAAGGAGCTCAGTGTATATATGTTAAGAGTTATCATTATCTGCAGTGTAATACGTTTGTGACACGTTGAACTAAATTAACCAACAGTAAATTAAATAAAAGAAGCAAGCATAGAATCCTCTTCCTTTTTATGCCCTATGTTTGCATCTTGCCATTTTATAAATGAAAACACTAGCCGTCGATGTGTTTGGCCCTAACTCCTGCCCGTGTCACAGAGATCAGAGTTCGGTGGTGAAGTTCTTTGGCAGCTTCGCCTTCAACAGGAAGAGGAACGTGCTGGAACTGGAGATCAGACAGGACTACATCTCATCTGGAACGCAGAAATATGTGGTGAGCCACCACATCAAACGTTTTCCTTGAGTATTCTACTTGTACTTACAATTTTGTTGAGTTAAAAAAAATGTACCCGCCAAGCAATTATTTTTATGCATAAAACATTTATGGTTTTTACCTGCCAGTGTACTTAACCTGGCGGCAGGTATTAATGTTGGACCCTACATAACATTGCTGTTAAGAAAATAACGGAACAGAGAATCGACAGCATCTCTGCAGAACCTTCTAAAATTAAACAGATTTAATGTTGCATTTGCAAATTTTTATCGGTTCTATACATTTTCAACCAATCACCCACGTCACTCACGGTGACTGACGTCTCTCTCCTCATCTTGAATCCCAGGGACCCATCAAAGTGACGGTGCAGGAGCTGGATGGCTCCTTCAACCACACGCTGCAGATCGAGGAGAACAGCCTCAAACACGACATCCCCTGCCACTCAAAGAGCAGACGGTAAGCCCCTTGAAGTCGCTCTCTCCCTCTGCCCTCAGTCATTTATCAGCAGCTCAATCAAAACGCAACGTGACAAAGTGGTTATCGTTTATCAAGCTGCTTTTTTCTTTGACTTTTGCTTTCGCAGCAACAAGAAGAAGAAGATTCCTCTGATGAATGGAGAAGAGGTGGACATGGATCTGTCGGCCATGGAGTAAGACTGAACCTTCTCTCACTATCTCACCTGCTAGCTCTCTTTTTCACTAGCCATTCTCCAACTTTGAAATAATTGTTATGATAATAATTGGCTATCTATATTTCCATGTACATAATTAGCAATACTATTGGGAGATCATTTTTTTAAAGGGATTTTATTTAGCTATTCAACATCTTAACGTGCAGTGTTTTTTTACATTTGGTCAATTTATCCAAGACTGGATCAATGTGGTTGCGATTGCTTTGCCGTCCTTGCTATCTTTATTTATTTAGTGCCACTACATAAATGATACACTTTCCTCAGTGTACTTCTCTCTCAAAGCTAAACTGGTCATTCGAGGATTAGCTTCTTGATTTACATAAAATAATTGTTCAACTTTCTGCGATCACCAAATGGTCGGCGGTTTTAAAAATGTCCCCCTCTTTTCGCAGCGCTGACTCGCCGCTCCTGTGGATCCGCATCGACCCCGACATGTCCATCCTGAGGAAGGTGGAGTTTGAGCAGGCGGACTTCATGTGGCAGTACCAGCTCCGCTTCGAGAGGGATGTGGTGGCACAGGTAGGCCTGCTGCTGATCGCCCCCTTCACCGTAGATTGTATAATGTGGAGGGCTAGTTGAATATCATACTGCTCAAGTTTTGTCTATAGATATGGATATAGATTTTCTGTATTATTGTTTGTAGTTGTTTTTTGTTCTTGAAACTGTTTTAGTATCTGCTATTGTCCTCTAGATTCTGTTGTGACCCCCGAACTGCGTTGCTACTGAGAAAATTTGATTTGAGCAGGTAGGGTCATGACAATGGGTCCCAAGATGTTGGGGACTTAGCGGAAGTAAAAAAAAAAAAAAAATCAAGAAAGAAAAAGTTAATCTCTGTATACAGAAATCTTCCGAAAGACCAATCAAGGCAAGCAAACTTTATTTATATAGCCCTTTTCATATTCAAGGCAGACTCAAAGCCTCAAATCAACAAGGAGAGAGTGGTTGGAAGGGAAAGCCCAATGAAAACGATAAATAAATCCCAGGGCTGCAGTGACTCTCCCTCCACAGACGACAGCGGATGTCCTCCCTAACTGTTTGTCTTCGCGCCCATTCCTCCCCCCACCTCCCTCCCGTCCTCACACCCTCCCTCCCTCTGCTCCCCCCAGGAGGAGGCCATCTCCGCGCTGGAGAAGTTCCCCACGCCGGCCTCCAGGATGGCGCTGACAGACATCCTGGAGACAGAGCAGTGCTTCTACAGGGTCCGCATGCAGGCCTGCTTCTGCCTGGCCAAGGTGAGCACGGCTAAGGGCTGTCCCCTTCCCTCCAGCTCCAGGGGTCCCCAACTCCGTTTTGGGGGGCACTGGGACTCCATATACACAGCGGACGTTGTCTCATGGAACCCTTAAAGGTGACATAAGAGTGTGATTAGCCGTTACAAGCTGTTTGGAAAATCTGCCTCTTCTGACATCACAAGTGGACGTGTCCACCTAGATGTGTGCTAAATAGATCGGTCTACCAGCCTAACCAGTGGACTGTAGCAAACGTTGCTCATCTACCCGTCATACATCTAGGTGGACACGCCCACTTGTGATGTCAGAAGAGGCTTGTAGCGGCTCATCACAATCACACCTGGTGGTATAATACGTCACCTTTAACCTCTGACGTTCACATCTGCCTCCGTACAAGTTGATTTAATCCTGATGCACGTTGTGGATTGTAAATGTGCCAGTGAACGTATGCAATGTGTGCTCCACACGAGGGGAGGGCGGTCTGTTTGTATATGCAGGAGCTTCTTATGAGACCCTTTTAAACAGTCAAACAGCTTATATTAATCGAATATGTGTCATCAAGTAACTGCAGTCTCCCTGATTTATAGCCTGACCCCGATGATTCATCGGGGTACATCACTCTCCACCCAACAGGGATGAGCTATACCCCTGTTGCTTAGCCAGAGAGTAACAGACATATGACATGAAGTGACTTCTAGCTAACCCATATCTCTAATTGTTCTCCACTCTGGAATTCAGCCATCAAATATCTCAGAGAGGACGAGCTCGCTACTAGGTATGCCGCTAAGGAGAAGGAAGTTGTTTTCTTTCATAAATCCTTAGATTTATGATAGAAAACAAATGTTTATATTAAAATTTTCTGTTTTTCTTTTTCTTTACAACACCTCACGCAGTCTTTTTCGTCCCTAAAACAATAGTCGTCCTGCAGGTATACTAGGAACCCCTCCAACAATGCTTTAACGCCCGATGGCATTCAGTCAACACTCGAGGCCACCCGGCAGAGCGCCCCATTCTTCTAAACCCACACTTGTGTATCCTGAGTCTTCTGCATAATCCTGTTTTCTCACTTCGGGAAAAGGCTATTCCGCGGATTTGGCATATTTCAACCTAAACCCCATTGGATTTCACTCCTCTCCAGTTCCAGCTGAACCAATATTTTCATAACATGTAAAAGTGAACGGAGGTTTTGGATGCCAGTGTTTCGGTTCTTTCATTAGGGCCGCTGATGTTAAGAACCCCCGCCCCCCCATGTTCTTTGAATTCTGTACACTCACACACACACACACACCATTAATCATAGACTGGTAGCTATGCTCTGACTCACTCCCAATCACGCGTAGTCTCAGACTGAATCACACAGTATGGTCTATAGTGAGCGCTACTCTGAGAAACCGTTAAAAGATTCAGTACACTTGTTTGGGAGGTCATTTGTATTGATTGGTGTGGTGACTAAACATGACACATGACACATGCAGACACTGAGGAGATCACAGAAGAAAAACTCAGATATTCTCCAGGCATACACACACGTAAGTCAATAGAAGGAATACGATAGATATCTGTTGACCACCGGCGCCTCCTTCCTCCTCTGTTGGTCTTGCCTAATGACAACATCCTCTGCCATTGACCCGGAGACCCATATTACCACATTAACACAAATCCCCCCTCCAATATCCTGTTGGAAACCAAAGAACCACTGGAGACACGACTCTTTGTGCCATATGCCGCTCGCTCGTGTGCACGTGAACACTCGCTCCAGTGCGCCACATTCCCCGTATCGCTTCTGGCATTCTCCAAATGTCGTGTTTTTTGTTCTGAACGTAGCTATTATATCTCGCCGCATGACTTGTTTTTCCTCTTGTTTTCCCTGTTCTCGTTCTCCATTCCTGCCATTTTGGGGTGATGCTGGTTGCGAGTTTGGCTGTTGTCTGGCCGACTGTTTACCCTTGGTTTTCATTGTTGTTTCTGTGGCTTCGTCTGATTTGTTCCATGTTATTGGAATATATTGTTTTGTGTAAATTGCTTGTTATGCTGCATGTCGTGTTTGCACATCTGACACCCATTACCCAGTACCCACCCTGTGGTTAGGGTTAGAGGGGGGTCTCTTATGGTGACCTGCTTAAGTTAGTTTCTCCCTGAAAGCGTAGGTTTTTCACAGTGCTGGCCCGTCATATTTTAGTTTGAGCATCTGTATTTGTGATGTGGAATTGTACTCGATTGTCGCCCAGAATTCTGAAATGTTACCACAAATCTTTTGTGTTGCTTCATATTTTATGCTATAACATTTTGAACGCCAACACACTAAGAAATATACCAAGCTAGCAGGTAGAAAAGTCTGCAATAATCATTCAGAATACTTCTTCAAATGATAGTAATTATGTTTCGCTAAAAACAGCTTTGACCATCATATTGCCCTACTGCCTCCATCAAAAGTTGTAATGCTGTGTGTACAAAAGTAATGAGCTGTATTAGACTTGACCACATGTGACCACATTGACAGGCCCCTTGCCAGTGAAGTCAGCCCCTGTTCTGTTGTGCTCCACAGATCGCTAACTTAATGGTGAGCACGTGGCAGGGCCCGCCGGCCATGAAGTCCCTGTTCACCAGGATGTTCTGCTGCAAGAGCTGCCCCAACATCGTGAAGACCAACCACTTCATCAGCTTCCAGAGCTACTTCCTGCAGAAGGTGGGAGGGTCACGCGCTCACTCACTGACTCACTCACTCACTCAATCACTCGCTCAATCGCTCAATCGCTCACTCGCTCACTCGCTCACTCACTCACTCACTCACTCACTCAATCACTCGCTCAATCGCTCAATCGCTCACTCGCTCACTCGCTCACTCACTCACTCACTCACTCACTCACTCACTCACTCAATCACACTCTCTCACACTCTCTCACACTCTCCCACACTCCCTCACACTCACTCACTCACACTCTCTCACACACACAGACACACACACAGACACACACACACACACACACACACACACACACACACACACACACACACACACACACACACACACACACACACACAGATATTAGCAGACAGATCTGCTAATAGGCTTTTCATTGTAAACCCTTTTCTTTTCATTGTAAACCCTGACACAATACAGGCAATCCTACTGTGTCTATCAATCCTGGGCTTACAGTATATCTATCTTCCCATTTCTAAAACCGAAGTACAAAGCTACCAGGTTACAGGGAATATCTTTTTTTTTTTTTGCGATTTTTCGAAAAGTTGATTGGACACAGTGTCAAGAATGTGTTGCCTTTCCCACATTGCTTTCAGCTTTCATATGACAACGTTTGTTTGGCAAAATCCTAAAGTGTATATATTTCTCACTGCTGTATTCCCTTCATGTGTCATTGTCTAGACGATGCCTGTTGCCATGGCGCTGCTGAGAGATGTCCACAACCTGTGTCCTAAAGACGTTCTCAACTTCATCCTCGACCTCATCAAGTATAACGACAACAGGAAAAACAAGGTGTTTGTGTTTGTGTGTTAAATGTAATGCTAGCACAGAGACGGAGGTTGATTCAACAACGTAGATGCATGACCATGTATTGAAACGGCTTGTAGACAGGCATGTGTATTACATATACACACAGATAGAAACACTCTCACTCATTCACTCACTCACTCACACACAATGGCCAAAATATGGCTTAAATAGGGGCCCTTTTCAAATCTGCCTCTTGCTCTCATACCCGCTCATTCACCCCCTCTTTGTCCTCCCAGTTTTCGGACAACTACTATCGCGCGGAGCTGATCGAGGCGCTGACCAACTCCCTGACGCCGGCCATCAGCATCAGCAACGAGGTGCGCACGGTGGACAACCTGCACGGGGACGTCAGGCTAATCCTGGAGGAGATCACACGCTTCCTCAACATGGAGAAGCTGCTGCCCAGCTTCCGCAACACCATCACCGTCAGGTACTAGCGCTGATGAGCTGACGGCCGCTGCGTGGCACCTGCTGATAAACTGTGTGTGTGTGTGTGTGTGTTTTAGTGCGTATGCATGTGTGTGGAGGGAATCATTTAACCCAAAGACATGGCCATGCTCTGCTTTGATCTGGGACTAGGTTCCAGTCTTGTTGACCCTTTATGTCTGTCTCCGTCTTTTACTTTTGATCGTTTGATGGTTCTTTTTTTCATTATTTCTCGCTCGCTCTCGCTCTCTCTCTCACACAGCTGTCTGAAAGCCATCCGTCAGCTGCAGAAGAACGGCCACATCCCCAGCGACCCATCGCTCTTCAAGTCCTACGCCGAGTACGGACACTTTGTGGACGTCCGCGTCGCCGCCCTGGAGGCTGTGATTGACTACACCAGAGGTACACTCACTCACTCAATCAACCTCTGATACACTCTCTCTAACTCTCTGGCACACTCTCTATCACTCTCTCTCTCTCTCTCTCTCTCACTCACTCACTCACTCACTCACTCACTCACTCACTCACTCACTCACTCACTCACTCACTCACTCACTCACTTACTCACTTACTCACTTACTCACACACTCACACACACACTCTCTCATGCTCTCACACACACTCTCTCCCTCTCACTGTCTTACACACACACTAAGGATTAGACACCAGCATGTGTCGGGGTGAATATCTCTTTGGGGCGTGTCCTAGACAGTGGTGATTTCTCTAAGACTGCAAGGGAAGCTCGGCTTCCCCTAAAATGTCAAAAATTAAATGGGGAAATATATACTGTGGTGTTAACATTTCATTGGCTAAAAATGCATTAGAACACGTCCATCTCGATGAAGAATTCGTTCAGAATCAGCTGCATATCACAGGTCGACTGACTCAATTTCCTTCTTCTCATACATTCCCGTAGCGTCAAAGTGCATTTGCCTGTTGAAGCTCAGCGACCAACCACTTCAATGGGGCTACATAGAACAGCTTTTTTTTAGTGCGGCGAAAGTTGATGCGATTATGTCCCTCCCACAGACGCTCATCGTCTCTGGGGGTGAATGGAGGAGGGGGCTGGCCTGGACGCTGGGCTTCTGCGTGATGATTAGAGGGTCTGCGAAAGACTGAGTTGCCGTTTGATTGACAGCGATTTTGAACTTAGTCCTCAGACCCATCGCAGATTTTGCAAGCGAGTCGAAAGACAAACTAGACAATTTTCATTGTACATTTCATACATTTATACACACAATTCCTTGTTTCAGTTGAACAGAATTCCCACATTTTCTTTTCGAGTTTAATATTGTTTTGGCAGTTGGCTATCACTTTGAATCAGGGAGCCTGAGGTCTGAACTTCAAGTCCTGTATTCAGATCAGGACTTGCAGGGTGAGAGGGGAAAGCTGTGTGATTTCTTGGTGTTACTTAAAGACGTCGAGTTTGACAGTGCATTGCCTCAGCTTTATAAACTGTTCTGATTAGTGGCAACAATTGGAGCTACATCTGCAGGTGTAGAAAGGAGCTTCTCCTATTTAAAGCGGCTCAAGTCCTACAGCCGTAACATAATGGGCCAAGGCAGTTTAAGCAGCCTAGCTCTGTTGGCCATTGAGAGGACAATGGTAAAGTCACTGGAAAAGACAGCTAGTTGGTATGACAGGGTCACAGAGCATTTCCTTGAAAAGGAACAGAGAGCAGAATTTACATATAAATAAATGGACAATTTATATGATGTAGGCCGAAAATGAGCTTCCCCTCTTTGAAAGACCAGCAGCCGCCACTGGTCCTAGAGTATGCTTCTGCTTGTGTGGTGTGTATGTGCTAGTAAACGTTGTGCTCTCTTCCTTCCAGTGGAGAGGAGCTCGGTGGAGCTGGAGTGGCTGATGGACATGGTGCACAATGATCCAGTTCACTGGGTCAGGTCAGTCTCATGGGGCTGAACGAAGCCCAACCTCTCGATCCATTCCATCAATAAGCACTGCTCTCTTTCTTCTTCTTCTTAATTTTGTGCGTCTGCTTCCACACACATGGTTGAACACAATCCGTTTAGCACTGTCATGGTCCGTTGTGCAGCACTGGGTGATCAATTGGTTATTGATGATAAGATAACATAATGTGTTCAGCTATACAGGGCCTTTATAAGCACTTTCAAACATTTTTATATTATTATTGTTATTATTATTAATAATTATTCTTGTATTACTATAATATATTTTCCTCAGTTGACTATAAAATGTCTATAAATGCTTAATAATCAGCAACCTTGCATGACCTCAATTACCTCAACGCTGACTCAGTGGCTGTTTGCCCGGTCCTCCTTCCCAGGGCTGCCTCCTCATCCCTCACTGTTATCCTTTGGTTTCATTTCCCTCAGGCACAAGATCCTGGGCATGCTGGCGACCAACCCCCCGTTCACCAAGGACACGGACTCTGCGCTCTGCACTGAAGCCCTGGTCGACCAGCTCTGGAAACTCATGAACTCCGGTGAGAGACCCTGACTGGAGCACGTCCGCCAAACGCACTAAGAGGAAGACCTCTTTTCATTGCCTCACAGAGAAAATATTGTTTCACGGTTCCATAGGTATCTGAAGGCCCTTATGTAAATTATGATTAAATTATTTGTGTCGTCAATTTTTACTGCGAGAACCCCCTCCGCCAAAAAAGGACTGGGCAAGAGAACTGATCCGTGCACGTTCATCATAAGGCTTAAGTGCTAGGAAAGACGTAAAGCGTGGCGTCATATAGTTAATAAGCTCCCTCGGGTCTTTATTAATGATGGTGGATATTGGCTATTAACTTTGGCACTGGACTGCTGGACTGCTGTCCTGTATATGCACATGCCCGCACGAAAACGTCTGCAGTGTCTGCGGACCAGGTTAGGGCTTCCCTGCTCATAATCACGATTATTTTGGTCAATATTGCAATCATGATTATTCAAACGATTATTTTTGAAAACATGATGTATTTATTCAGCATGTCTCTCCCAAAAAACACTTTCACCTTAAAAAAATACACAAAATGGTGAAAAAGAAAATGAAAATTTGATTATTAGTTTTGTGATCGTTTGACGCTAAAATCAAAATCGCGATTACATTTTGATTAATCGCCCAGCCCTAGACCAGGCACACCACCACATCCATCGATGGCATCGCGTAAACGGAGGAATCTTTAAAACCGAATGTGCATTCTGATTTTGGATTTGCAGCTTAACCTGTGTAGCCAGGTACAACGGACACTTTCATGGTCCTCCACGCAATCTGCACCTGCACTCAGACCCGCGTGGCTCCACCAGAGATAGAATGCGAGTGCAGGGGGCCAGAACACCTGCAGGTGGTGTGAAGCCCAGACATGCAGACTCAATGTATATCCCAACGCCAGCACACCCAGCCAACACTCACTCTTTAACACAAGGAGAGCATATATATATATATATATGTATGTGTGTCTGTGTGTGTATGCCCGTGAACACGCACGCACAAGCGGGCATGGGATTTAATTAGATTCACATGGGGCAGCTGCCATATATCACTTTTTATGACTTGAAAGACTAGAATGTCTTATGCAGCAGAGTGGTCTGATATCATTTTGGGGTGTACAGTGTTATGGAAAAAAATTACCGTAAATGCATGAAATGTGCTATAGCCTTTGGGCAGGTGTTTTTTCGTTTTCCCTCTTAGACTTGGACCAAAGTTGTGTTTAAGTTTAGTTTTAGAACCAGCCTCTTAAAACAAACCGATACTGTTGGTTGATTTTTTTGAGTACAACCAGAAATGGGGGAAATGACTGTGCAACGACTTTGGATTGATACACACTACGCGTTTCCATCATGGAACTCTGCACTCAAAAACGACTTAACCAGCATATGTTTCATGGCAAAATTGTTCTCTGTCAATGTTATTCTCAATGGCACTTTTCCTATTTTTTTCCCGTAACACATATACTTTTCTCTGTACAATGTGGAATAGTGCAGAAGTTAAATAATCGCAGATTGTCATTTGAGTTTCCCCCACAGTCAGACTATATCCTCATTAGTTAGCATAAAAAACTCTGAAAACCAAGATTTATCTATGAGGTAGTTTACACCTATACGGTCTGGACAGCGGGTCTTCAGTCTGGCAGTGGGCTCGACATTAAGGAGCGTTCTCCAGGTGCTTAAACAATCTCAGGGAGATTTCTTACCTCAACATTCAATAAAACATATCAGTCAAGTGTTAGGCGGTACTAAATCCGGGTCCTGGATCCAGAACAAGACCAAACTGTCTGTAAGGCCGTCACAGTCTCCCCTACCTGGTCCAGCCGGTGTGTTATTAAAGTCCTGTTGAGAGGGATGGTCGTTTATGACTCACCCTGGGGGCTACTGGACAGACTTCTGTCAGAAGGTGTTTTGCCCGCACTGTCAGTAGCCCACCAGGAAGTCAGCTGAGTCCCAGCAGGGGGGAACCCTTTTATACCCACTTCCTTCACGTTTCGCCTCCGTCTCACTTTTCCCTGTTAGGCGGAGTTATGTTTCCGTTCCATGTGTTGCTCGGGGGCTGGGGCAAAGCACCGCCTCCCCGTCCCTCCGAGGGCTCAGACTTTCACATTTCCGTCAGGAAAACGATT
>NC_136934.1:45107603-45167603 GCF_949987615.1 Pollachius pollachius | reverse complement strand
TTTGGAATGGTTCGGCCATAATAATACCTCTACTTCTTTGACAATAGACGCATATTGTGCAAAATGTAGTGTACGGAGTATCTCTTTTGTGAGGCTGTACTGTACTTTTTTTAATTTACTATATTCTTTACATGGATGCAGATATTACATTAAAAAAAAAAACACAACCCAAGCCTACCTCTTCATAGAAAAGTGAGACCCTAGTAACGATCATTACTATCTGTGATTGATTTATGTCCCTTGGCCCAGGCACCTCCCACGACTGGCGCCTGCGCTGCGACGCGGTCAACCTGTACTACACCTTGTTCGGGCTGACCCGGCCCTCCTGCCTGCCCCTGCCCGAGCTGGGCCTGGTGCTGAACCTCAAGGAGAAGAAGGCCGTGCTCAACCCCACCATCAAGCCCGAGATGGGGCAGAGCAACGTGGTGGTGGACACCCCCGCCAGCATCGGCATCCACGGCATTGGCATGAGCTACTCCGCCTCGGTGAGTTGAGTAAACCCTGCCACGCTTGGATTCTCCGGGGCGGGCGCGAGCATCCACTTTCACTCACAAACGAGGACGTCCTTCTTTGTGCGTTTGATGGTTTTCAGACGATGAGAGATTGAGTGTTATTACGTTTCTGAATCCGCCCTGTATAACACGGAACGGTGGCTGATAGCGTCACTGGCACATAGCATTGTGTAGCATCTTTTTGTTGTGTATGGGGGCTTGAACCTGGTTTCTATGAACCGCTTTACTGTACCGACAGCAATATATTGTATTTTCTCTTTCCTTTGACGAGTGTACTTATTGTAGTTCCCTTTGGAAAAAAAAGAGTTGGCTAAATGTAAATGTTAATTTCAGTCCTGTTGTCACACTGGTTCCTTCTCCAAAGCCCTTGGAGAGTTCGCCCGCTCTTCAACCCAGCGCTGCTCATGTTGTACCCCCTGTTGTGCCCTCCATGTATAACCAACGCCCCCCCCCCACGTGACTCCTGTCCCATCAGCAGCTGGACGAGGAGCCGGACCCCATCTCCTCGGGGGTCTGCGGTGTGGGCCAGCCCCCCCCCAGCCTGAAGAGGAAGGCCGAGACCCCGCTGGGCTCGCCCCCGGAGCCGGGGCAGATCCTGCAGCCGCATGACGAGGACGGCGGCCGGCGCTACAAGATCCGGGTACGGGGGGTGAGGCTTCCTCCAGCGATACGGCGGGGAAGGGAAGGCCCTGGTCGTCTGTGGAGAGTGTGGTTTAACCGTTGTGTGTGTGTGTGTGTGTGTGTGTGTGTGTGTGTGTGTTTGCAGTTCAACACCATGGAGGAGGAGGACATCGACATGGAGTCTGTCCACGACAGCCAAGGCTTCATTCAGCATCACCTCACGCTCCTGGACAGACCCTCCACACCAGGTCACTACACACACGGAGAGCTTACTCACAGTGTCGTCTTTTTATTGAGCTAGGGAATTCAATCATTTTAAACGTAGACCCTTTTTATTCACCTAATCAACAGGGTACGTGACAAAATACATCCAAATATCCATCGGCGCAGTTCAATCCTTTATTTGTCTGCAGATGCAAAGAGAACAGTCAGAATGGGAACTGGAATACTTATTTAGGGAAACTACCGGCAACTACCTATTGAAGGCATTATTTTCTAAATAAAAACAACATGATGCACAAAAAGCTAGGTAGCTGGGACGGAGCACTCATTAGTGCGTCCATGTTGCTGGCACAATCAACACTTTATTGTCGTCCCCCCTCCCCTCCCCCCAGGGGAAAGTCATTTTTACACCATGCAGTCTGCGGTGCTGTTAAACCCCCCCCCCCCCCCCACCCCCTCCCCTCGCTTCGTTTTTCCACCAATAGGCAAGGAGCCCCCGGGGCTGGAGCAGGCACTGCTGTCCATGCCCGCCACGCCCCTGCCCTCCTTCGCCAAGGAGGGCCTCACCGCCGCTGCCTCCGCCGCCACCACAGCCGCTGCCATGGCCTCCTCCACCTCCTCCTCCTCCACCGCCACCGTCCTCACCACCCCCTCGGGGACGGCCAAGCACGGGGGCGAGCACGGCAGCGGCGGGGGCAGCGGCCACCACCACCACCACCACCACCACCACCACCACCACGAGCACAAGAAGAAGAAGAAGAAGCACAAGCACAAGCACAAGCACAAGCACAAGCACGAGAGCAAGGACAAGGAGCGCGACAAGGACCCAGCCCACCCCTACAGCAACAGCCCCGCCAGCGGCCGCTCCATGCGCTCGCCCTCCCTGTCCGACTAGAGGTGTGTGTGTGTGTGTGTGTGTGTGAGAGTGTGTGACATGACTGCTACCATTGATACTGTTTTTTGTTTTAAAATGATCTTCTCCAACGACCCGTTTTATTTGCTTTAAGCAGGAAGAAAAGTGCAAACTCAAAAGTAGAGCCGTCATTGCCAGGGGCGCGCTTCCTTCACGCTACTAAATCCATGCCCATGTTTCGTCCACAGGTAGATCAGTGGATGCCACCCGCAGGCCCTACTCTGACGATCCGTTCTCGATCGTAAACTGAACCATATGTGTAGACTTCACACACCTCAACAATGTTCAAGCGCAGACCAGACTATCTGCACATTCACTGAAAAACATCGACATTGAGCTGTTGTAACTTGCAATGACAGCCGGTTTGAGTTCACACCTCGGCGTGTGAACTCTGTGTGAGTAAATGGTTTCCCTGAAGTAGATTGGTTGCGTTTAACAGCTCCTGCCCACTCTTCTCCGTGCCCCAATGCCATCACCACACATAAACACAGACCAACACGCACACATAAACACACACATAAACACAGATTCACACAAACCCACACACACACGGTTATGAATGAGTTCCTGTGCTTATAGGACAACGCTTTCCAGGCTTGTCTGAGTCATCTACCGCAGACACACACACACACACACACACACACACACACACACACACACACACACACACACACACACACACACACACACAGAGACACACACAAACAGACATTTGTTTGTTTCCCCGAGCCACCTTTTACTGCCACCTCCGGCATCCTCCACAACTCCACAACTCAAACCCAACCTTCACCGAGGATTCCCTACCAGGGCAAGGAGGTCGCCCATGGTTTGGCTTCCACAGCCCACGCTGCCCGCTGGCTAGCTTCCCTGAAATGTTCCCCAATGGAACCCATCTCTCATCTCGGAGCGGCAGACATCTTGATTTGTGAGAGGAATTCTCGGTTGAATTATTCTGTCATTCATTCTTTAATGCAAGCGTGTATTCGTGTGTGTAGCAACATTGTGTTAAGTGTAAAGTCAGCTTCAAGCTGCTATGCCAGCAAAGGGTGTTGTGATGATGGGAGAGGAGAAGCCTGGCTATTGTCACCCAGCAACCAGAGTATTACAATGTTTTCATTTTTTAGACCATGTCCATG
Organism: Pollachius pollachius; assembly: GCF_949987615.1. Classification (NCBI taxonomy): domain Eukaryota; kingdom Metazoa; phylum Chordata; class Actinopteri; order Gadiformes; family Gadidae; genus Pollachius; species Pollachius pollachius. The sequence goes on along the minus strand of NC_136934.1, from coordinate 45,164,199 downwards.
TTTTCGTTTCTTATGGTTCTTAAGTTTTGTGATTTTTATTCTTTTTTTCACCATGGTAATGGTAATAATCCAACAATGATACATGTGAAAATAGATCCGGTTTAAAAATAAGATTGACCTTTAATTGTGTGTAACATGTTTTTATAATGTTTTTCTACTGTTCATTGCAATCCAGGTTTCATTCATTAAAGAAAAGAAAAAAATTATGCATAGTATCTTGATTGTTTTGTGCGATTTGAATAAGTAGGTTTATCACGATAGTGTTTCTTTGAGTTGTAAATAATGAAAATGTTTTGTTTGTATTTAAAAATCTTCAAAATACATCTGGGCATGTTCAATGTTTAAAACAATACCAACGCTCTATTTTTACATTGGTAAAATGACGGCAGTGACCGCAGCAGTGATTTAAAGGGAGAAGGATGTTTTCTTCTGGTGGGCAGGTGATGGTGTCAAGTCGATTTATCAAGAAAACAAGCCAGAGTTGTAACATGTGTGATGTGTGTGTGTGTGTGTGTGTGTGTAGCCAGGCTTTGGGTTCAGTATCCTGGGCTGACCTTTCGTCCTTTCATCCTTTCATTTGTACCCCCTACCCCCATCTCCCAATGGAAAGTCGGTAATAACTTCCAGTAGGCTGTTTGACCTTTGCTCTCTCTCCCTTGCTCTCTCTGCGTTCTTCGCTTTCTCTCTCGCTCCCTCTCATTTATGATAATTTAAATATATTTGACCGATGTTATATTTGCTTTTTTAAAAAATATTTAACAACCACAGTAGTAGCTCGGTCCTCCTCAGTCCCTTCAACCAATTAAAAGGCACTCCGCATCCTGGCCCCGCCCCCAGTCTCCTCCCTCCCCGGTCCCTCGACTAGAGGTTGGCGACTCGACGTTCAGCATCACTCCTTCCCCCACCTCCAGCACAGGACCGTACTCTGACACTTGAACATGTTGTTGGATAAACTGGTACGGTAAGGCTTCCGAAGTTGTTTGGGTCTAGAATTATTTGATTAAAATATTCGTTATTGGGCTATACCTTGCGCTGTTTTAATTCATCCTGGTTTCACCTGCAGAGCAGTTATCTTTATCACATGAGACGCCAAAGGGTTTCTACCATGTACCGCGGGTGGTCCCCGTTCACCCCACTCTCAAAAATCGAGTGAACGTTTTTTTGTGAGAACCGAAAGGGCTTGACGTCCTATTGGCTGATGACAGGTGACTGTAAATTAAAAAAAAGTTTGGAAATACTTGGGGTTGGGTAGCAGGTATCCACTTTTACTCCCGTGGTTTTCGACCCTTTCCTGCGGTTTTTGGCGTATTTGTCGCACAAGGAAATGGTTGTTTTAAGTCACCTGGTTCTGCTAAACTTCGGTCTCTGTTTTTTCTCTATGGGTTCAGAGTAGCTAGCCTTGGCATGTGCTGCTCTACATATATCTAATGCATACTGGCTGGCCTGGGACTCCTAAGCCTGCAATCAGGTATTTTGGAAGTGTCAAGTGTTATATGCATTCTGTGTGGCGTCCTTATAAAAGCAATTAAAGTAGCTCCGTGTGCCATTAGAGCTAAAAAAAAGACATTCAAAATGAGGGGGTGCAATTCTGAATTGGTTTCTCTAGTGTTTCTTCAGAACTCTTGCACAAAAGGAAAAATATATTTGATGATGAAAATGATACTTGCCAAGAGTCACTTTCATGTTGAACTCCGTGATCTAAATTAATTATTTGTTCTCAACAGTTAGGAGGACAATACAAGTGATAAATAAACAAGTTGTAAGAGGTCCTTTGAGCTCCTTACAATGTACTTAGCATGGAGGCTTTGGAAATCTTCATGATGAGACGCTGAGGAGAGTGTACCAAGATGTAAACAAGGATTCCTAGATGCATGTTCTGTTCAGAAGGGCCCAAGGTTGTGAGGATGTTCCCATTCAACGACTATGTCACTTTTTTACTTCAGCCATCACTTTTGTTTGTGTACTTAAGAACACTTGTATATAGGCTAAAACCCTTCCAACCTTGACAAAATCAGATTATTTGTCTCTCAATATCAATTTGGTTTGGGAGAAAGTATTGATGTGTCTTGCTACAGAGGGGGCAGGTGTGAATATAAGCTATACAATAAGTTAAAGAGTAATGCATCGCTAGATACGGTTGTTGATTGAACTCAAGCAAATACATGTTAATTCATGTGTTGTTTAGAACAATATATGGAGAAAACACAAGGGGGAATAGTGTAGCACTGGCTTCCTATAGTTTGAAACATGTCTTTGGCCATTATGGACCCACCTTGTTGATGACCTCATCAGTCCATTATATGGAAAAAAACGGGCATGTGACTGAAATGTTGGATCTTTTCTTTTCCTATAGGCCTGAATATTATTTAGATGTGTATAGCACATAGTTAACACACCCTATCTAGAGTATCCTGGTGCAGAGATAAAAAGGAATGTAACTAACTTTGGCTAATATGATTTCTATGGAAATCATGTATAATATATAGGCCCTACATGAAGTTCACCCAGTCAGTGGGAACATGATGAAACATAGCATTTTCCTGCACTTTAAGAAGTCCAGCACATCTGGATCAGGAAAACTCACCAGGTCAACTAATATTAACGCCAATATGTAAGAAAGGAAGGTAACACCTTTAATTCAAGGTATTAATGCAAACTGATATGTTTCCTGCTGGAAAGACCTCTTTGTGATTCAAGTGAACTCAGTATTAACTACTTTAACAGAGGTTGAATTATGCGATATATTGAACATCTGGAACTTTGTTTCTTTATGCAAGCAAGTGTTTTGCTATGAATCCATATTCAATCCGACCAAAAAACTAATTAGAAAGTCAACTTAGGGAGAGATTCACCAGCCGCCACAGGAGAAGGCTGGCACTTTGAACGAAGCATTAAAATGTGCAGGTGTGTGTGTATCGTTTCAGGTGTTGTGCGTCCTGTGTGTCCTGTGTAACTGTGAGTTGTGCGGGGGATTCGTCTACGACCGGCCCAGACGGTCTGGAGAGGGGGGGGGCTCCCCCAGGACTGAGTGTAAGTAGTTACACATTCTCGGACTCTTTGACACCTTCAAGTCAGACCAAAATAAAAAGCATCCATTTTGATTAAAGAAGGTCATTCACTACAAAGTTTGTTCAAATGTGTTGTCTTAATTTTTTTTTTAATGTGGCCGCATTAACCTCACATATCACATTAGTGGCATCAAATCACATCCAACATACAAGTTAAAGCAACACCTTCGGGGTAATTCAGTGCCCAAAAGGCTCAGCTCAGGCGTTGTGTTCCGTGTATTTTGGACTCGTGTGAATGTATCTTGGCTGTACAGGACAAGCACAGGACGAGCCTGAAGCTATTCTGCGTGGGCAGGCCAAACGTACAAAACAACAGTTGACCAAAAAAAAAATTGCATTTCATAGAAGATTTTTTGTTTCTATCGGTGTACAAACTGTCATAACCTGTGTGGCTTTCAGAGGCAATCAATCACCCGGGCAAACCCAGAGTGACACAGATCCAGTGTCCTGGATGTGGTTAGCTTAAACACTGGCAACGCGCAATTAAATGAAAACTAACTTTCCATATAGGCAACCAGTGTAGCTCAGAATTTTCTCTAGCTAACGTATAATTTACTTTCAGGCTTATTTTCTATTTGAAGGGCCTGCCAGCACATAGGGCATGAGTAAGCAATGTCTGTTGGGCAAGTGTGTGTCAGTGTGTCAGTGTGCGTGTGTGCCATAGACTGTATAGGTGTGTGTGTGTGTGTGTGTTTGTGTGTGGGTGGGTGGGTATTAGTGGGCACAAGAGATCACTGTGTCCCTGTTTGGTGGCAATTGAGAGATCCGTGTGTGTTTTTGAGAGCGACGTAGAGAGAGAGAGAGAGAGAGAGAGAGAGAGAGAGAGAGAGAGAGAGAGAGAGAGAGAGAGAGAGAGAGCTAGAAAGAGAGTGAGAGAGGGAGCATGTTTGCCTGGCTCTACCTTGAGTTTATATGAACTCAGGGCCCATTTGTTGGCCTCAGATTCTATGACCCCTGCTGACACGAAAGAACTCGCCTTTAGCCTCATATAACACTATAAAAGCGGGCAAATATTTTTTTAGCTGTGTGCTTTGGGGATCCTTTCTCTTCCACCCTGGGGTGGAAGACAAAAGAGTTCCACCCCAGGGATATTAGATTGGCTTGAGTAACAATTCATCTATACTTTTTTCTTACATATGTAGCCGAACTAGCTAATGAGCAGGATTGGTAATACACTTTAATGACACTCTAGGGCAGGAAGTTTGGAAGTGTGACCTCAAACAGGATATACTCCACTTTTAATAAAACTTATCTTTAACAATCTTAAATGGTAAGGTTAGAATCACACTGATTCTCTCTCTTTCTCTCTTTCTCTCTCTTTTTCCCTCACACACACACACACACACACACACACACACACACACACACACAGATCACACACAATTCCCACTTTTCTGGACAGCTCGAATGTTTTAATGTAGCACACAACAAGAACATCTTGTTGTGACTGTTGCAATTTGTCCCTAATGGAATTTCCTCTTAAAAACCTGCACATTCTGTTTATACCTTGCCTAGAAACATACAGTGTCGCTAGCAACATACAGACTCATTTTAATTTGAGCATGTAACTGAATTGGGTTCAGTAAAAATCCTTCCACTAGTAGCTTTAGGACTGCTAACTGTTGATTCTTTAAAAGAGCTCATCAACAGTTATATGGCTTTTGTATCGCCCTGTAACAAGTTCAAGGAGCGAATGGACATCCGGCTTCCCCACAAGCACGACGGGGCTGCACCAGTCGCTGTGGGACTCCTCGACCACGCCCAACTCTAACATTGTTGCCAATTCGCGCATAACTTCTTGTTTATGGACGGGCAGCCTATAGGGGTGTGTCCGCACCGTTAACCCGGGTTGCGTCTCGACGTTATGAGTGATTAACGGGGTGCGACCAGGCAGGGACGAAAACACGTCGGCAAGCTGGAGTTGCAGGCTAGCAACGTCCGCCGCCTGACTCACAGAGAGGTCTTCACCTCGACCGACCGGAGGCGTGGGACCTGGAGCAGGGACTTCGGGTCCGAACTCCTCTCTCCCTGGTAGCGTCGCGACAGGGACTGCATCGTTCCACCTCTTAAGGAGGTTGATGTGGTACACCTGTTTGTTTTCGCCCCTGTCCGACCACGCTACCTCGTAACTCACGTCCCTGACTCGCCGTATGACCACAAAGGGCCCTTGTCGCGAGTTATTTAGTGCTAGAGGTGGGCAGCAGTACAAGGACCTTGTCCCCCGGGGTGAGATCGCGTAATCTAGTCCCTCAGTCGTACAGGCGTCTCTGACTCTCCTCGGCTCGGTGCAAGTGCTTACGTGACAAGACCCCTACTGAGTGACCCCTACTTTGCACGCAAGTCCATGACGTACTGTACTTTATTTTTGCTGTCACTGGACCCCTCCTCCCAGTTTTCTTTAATGAGGTCCAGGACGCCCCTGGGCTTTCGCCCATAGAGCATAGAGCTGTGGAAGCCTGAGGCACTTCCCACACTGCAAACAACAGAGGGTCTAGCCATTGTTGCCAATTTCGAGCATCCTCGTGTATGAACTTACGGATCATGGTCTTTAACGTCCGGTTAAACCTCTCACACAAGCCGTCCGTGGCTGGGTGATAGACGCTCGTGCGAATGGCCTTGACCTTCAACAACCCGTAAAGTTCCCTACTCGTGCGTGACATGAAATTGGTGCCCTGGTCAGTGAGAATCTCTTTTGGGATTCCCACCCGCGATATGACATGAAACAACGCCTACGCAACACTCCTCGCGGAGATGTTGCGCAAAGGAATTGCTTCCGGGTATCGGGTTGCGTAGTCGATCAGGACTAACAAAAATCGATACCCGTGTGCGGAACGTTCTAATGGCCCGATAATTTCCATTGCAATGCGGTCGAAGGGGGCTTCCACCAGGGGAAGGGGCCACAAGGGTGCCCTGGGGATGGCCGGGGGATTCACCAACTGACATTCGGGACAGGAGGCGCACCACCTGTGCACCTCCGCCTGAATCCCCGGCCAAAATAACCGAGCCATTATCCGGTTAAGTGTTTTATCGTATCCCAAATGGCCCGCCATAGGGTTATAATGCGCCGCCTGGAAAATCATTCGCCGGTGGCTCCTGGGTACCAGCGATTGGGTTACAACCTCCTCACTCCGGGTGTCACGACCCATCCGATAAAGCCTATCCCTGACCACCACAAAGTGGGGGTAAGTCAGCACTGCGTCTGGCTGTACCCGAGTACCATCAATAGCTATCACTTGGTCGAAGGCTGAGTGTAGGGTAGCGTCTCGAGACTGCTTGAGGGGGGAGTCCTCCACCGGTGGTAACCTCGGCGCTGGGACCTCGGGTTGAGGACTCGGCGCCTCCCCCGGTCCCTGAACAGCGTCGGACGCCCCCGCATCGGTACAGAACACAGCACACAACTCACATGTCCCTATCTGTCGTGTACGCACCCCCGTAGTCCCCCTAACAGCCTGCGGAAACCCAGCCCAATCCAACCCTAGAATCAGGGGATGCGTGAGGCTCGAACTAACCGCCGCCTTGACTCTATGCTTTTTCCCCCCATAACGAATTTCGATAGGGACCAAGGGATACTCGTGAACATTCCCGTGTATACACCTCACCAAAACGCTAGATGCCTCCACCAATGCCTCGGATCGCACCAGGCGCTGATGGATCATGGTCTGCATGCAGCCCGAATCCAAAAGCGCCTGGTACGTACCCTGCTGTATCCTCACCGGGACACTGTATGCCTCGCCTGGACCGTGGGGAGGAGACGGGGCACCGGTGACGCGGACGACCTGGCCCACGTCCATCATAGGGCACTCCCGCCGGAAGTGGCCAGGCCGTCCGCACCGCCAACACCCCTCCCGTGCCGTCTGAGCGCCCGTCTGCTGGGGGGGGTGAGGTGATTCATGTGCCTGCTTTGACATGGTGGCTTCCCATTTCGCCCTCGGCACCGGGGTCGGCCTGTCCCGCCGCAGGGCAGCTGCGCCGGTGCGCGGGCCCAGTGTAGCCGGTGGCTGGCCCGTCGGAGGGGGGGGCAGGTGGCTCTCCGCGAGGTCGACGGAGGCCGAGAGGCTCTCGGGGCGGTGGTACCGGACCCAGGCGGCGGTTCTGGTCGGAAGCCCCTCGATGATCCTCTCCAAGGTTATCTGCTCGACGACCCCCTCTGGCGTGTTTCGGTTCGGGACCAGCCACCTCCTCGCTTGGTCCCGCAGCTGCTGGGCATAGGCGAAGGGTCGGTCCCCCTCAGCGAAGGTCAACACCTGGAAATGGCGCCGATGTTCCTCTGGATGGAGGCCAAGCCGGTCCCGGATAGCCCTGGCGACGGTGTCGTAGTCCCGTTTGGCCCCGGCCGGCAGACTGTGGGCTGCGAGCTGGGCCTCCCCCATCAGGAGTGGCAGAAGATGGTGAGCCCACTCCTGACGAGGCCACTTAGAGACCTCGGCCACTCCCTGGAAGGTCTCCAGGAAGGCCTCAGCGTCGTCTGCCTCCCCTATCTTCGGGATGTGGATGTGGGGCACGGCTCCAACCCCTCTGGGATCATCTCCGCGCCCTCCGGAGGCGGGGAACTCATGGAGAATAGCCCGATCGGCCGCCACGGTCTGGGCTAGCTCCTTGAGTACCTCGTTCTGCACGTGCTGCAGCTGGCTCTGTCTTTCGGACATCTGTGCCAGATGTCCGAGCACACTCGCCAACGGTGATTGTTCCATTATCCGCACTCAGCCCCACGTTGGGCTCCACTGTAACAAGGAGCGAATGGACACCGGGGTTGCTTGGAAGCACACGCAAGTCTTTTATTTGCATGAGTTACGACAGTCCAGAAATTAGAAATCGGCCACCGCGGTCACAGGGAGCATTTACAGAGACATTCTCACAAAATAGTTAATGTGCTCCAGTCCTTGTCTCTCTGCTCCCGATCCCTTCTCACTACAAGATAAAGCAGGCACGTAAATACACACTCCCTGTTTGGTCTGATTGCGAGCAGGTGTCCGCAATCAGACCCAATCCATCCAGCCGATCCGGTGTGCCCCCAACATGCCCGTAATCCCTCCTGCAGGCCAGACGCCGTATGTCCCCCCCCACACGCCCTCAACCCTAACCAAACGGGATGACTTGATGTCTTCACCCTCAAAACTATACAGTATTCCGGTCATTTGATCCTGATTAGGTGGCATTGACTCCCAGTGTTGTTCAAAAACATCTTATAACCTCAGAACTGCGTGAACTGAAGTTAAGATCAGAGTTACTTTGTCAATAGTAACATTGTAATAGTAATTGTTATAGTAATATTGTATAGTAACATACCGTGTGTGTGTGTGTGTGTGCGTGTGTGTGTGTGCGTGTGTGCGTGTGTGTGTGTGTGTGTGTGTATGTGTGCGTGTGTGTGTGTGTGTGCGTGCCGTCCTCCAGCTCGCTATGCGTCTGCCTACCTGCCGGGCTCTGGCTCCTGTAAGAGCCGGTGCTTTGAGCTCCACGAGACGGAGCCCCCCTACTGCAGATGTGACAACCTGTGTAAGACCTACAACAGCTGCTGCTCCGACTTCGACCGGCTCTGCCTCCGCACGGGTAGCCTAGCGCTCTCCTACTCTCCGTTGGCTGTTCATTCATAGTTTTACTCAGGGCAAACACATACAAGAAAAATCACAGCAAACCCATTTAAAACCTACACATCTACCAACAACACACGTACACAAACACATGGGATTTGCATCACTGCTAGGGGCATTGGATAATGTTTTAGGTCTCGATATCAACTTATTACAGTATTCTACCCATTGTGCTTCTACGTATTGTAATGGTAAATGCTTATGATTTTGACCTTCAGTGACCTTTTTTAATAATGTTGGCTTTCACGATCCTTCTTCAAAGTCCAATCATGTTGTCAATGGCCTTTATCAGCAAGAATTGTTGCGCCATTTGTTTATCTAGAATTCCAGCTAGTTGTATATGAAACATTTTCCAAAGATCGCCACAATAGATATTAACAATTTTTTCTTTGATCGCTTCTTCTACTCCTCTGTTCTGCCGGCTATACCCCCCCCCACAAACCAAACACACAAACACATTTAGACAGCCACACACACAGGCCCATGTTGGTGGTCTGTTTTTAATTCAGACTCTCCTTCAAGTAGGTGGTCTGTAGAAGCATAAAACAGCAAGTAATCGTAGCCTCCTGCATTGTTCTTGAGCACAAAGCTGTTTCTCATTTGGTGCTGCACTCACCTTCTGCAGTAGGTGGTGTAGGTAGCACATAGCAGCTACAGTAGCATGCTGAATAGTGCCACTGCCATAGTTAGGTGCCAGGTTTACTTTTGAGGAATTTCACTACATAAATTCAAAATCGGAAATCTAATTAATTGATTAATTAATTAATTAAAAAAATGATCAATGTAATTGATATCATTAATGATTAGAAAAACTTCAGATGACTTGCCTAATGTGCTTGACATGAGAGTTGACAATGTACAAACAATTTAGCATTGAAGCAAAACATAATTCGACAATTTGACAAAAGGGCTGTATGTGTTGGTGTGTGGGAGTAACTGAGAGCAATGGTGTATTTCCAGTCAGATGACGTTCTCTGTGCTGTCTCCGTGCAGAGGGGGGCTACGAGTGTAGTAAGGACCGCTGTGGAGAGGCACGCAACGACCTCCACGCCTGCCACTGTTCTGAGGACTGTCTGGCCAGAGGAGACTGCTGCACCAACTACAAGAGTCTCTGTAGAGGTTTGCAGCTTTCGCTTTTATTAAAAGAATGGATACAGTTCATTTCTTTTTTGGGTCTGTTTCTACTTTTACCTGTTGGAAAGAAATGTCCCCAGCCAATAAAATAAGAGCTTGCTCAGAACAAACAACACAGCAGTCGGTTCCAGTAAAAATGAATTTGACATTCCCACTCCAAGGAGTCGTAAGGAGTTATATATACCTAATCTCAGATTCAGAAACTCGATAATGCAATAGCCAAACTTCTAGGGGGGAAAACTGCGCAGGGTTTCCTGTTTTTATACCAAGATTTGCGTATGGATTCCGAGAGTGACTCATTTGAGGGTCGCAAGATGGAGGTTTCAGAAGAAGATTTGAAGAAATGTATTTTTACCGTGGCCAGCCGACTACACAGATTTGATTTCAAACTATTACAGACACTTTGTATGTGGACGTTGGTGTCCGGACAGGAAGTTTTTCGCTTGTCTTCCCACTGGTACAGGAAAAGGTTAGTTTGCGTGTGGCTGGCATACATAAAAATAGACCTCCAGTGTGATCATCCGCGGCAGCACTATGGTGATAGCGCTGTAGAAGAGTCTTGCAATCAGGGCAGAACACATTGGCATGACGGGTTATGCCAGCAGGTAAATGGACTGCGTTTATAAAGTGCTTTTCTAACCGGTGGCCACTCAAAGCGCTTGACAATATTGCTAATCATTCACCCAGCGTCGGCAGAGTCAACCATGCAAGGCGACAGTCAGCTCGTCTGGAGCATTTAGTGTTAGGTGTCTTGCTCAGGGACACCTAGACGCTCATCTAGGAGGAGCCGGGGAACGAACTAGCAACCTTCCGGTTACCAGCCAAGCCGCTGTACCTCCTGAACCACATACCGCCCAGGTCCTGTTAGCTCTTCTGAAACGAGTGTCGACAGACACAACCTTTTTGTTTTTGTATCCCCTTCCCATATCACGTTTGTTATGCTTCCGTCGGCCAGGTTGTTTCCAAGCCAGACAAATATGCGCCTACAGATCTGGGCCCTCGAAACGCCCCCCTTCACACATGATTTGAGTTTGTTTGCCGTCAGACTTTAGATGTTAATCTAAAGCCTGATTTGTGAGACTAGCATATACCTAACGAGTTAGTCAAGGTTATTTAAATCAAGCAAACATTATGAGAGAAAACTGATTATTTAAAACCAATAAGACCCTCCACAAGTTAGCCCACCCTATCGGTCGCGTGTGAGCCTGGTATGCGGCCGATCTGCTCGCACGACGATTCCAGCCGCTTCGCTCCTCAACAGACATACTATACCTCCAAGGATGTCCATGCAAAGCCAGCATCCTGCCAGAGTGCGCCCCTCCCTCTAAATCCCAGTTTTAGGGTGAAATATCGGTTAAAGAAAGCGGAATAGTTGTTCGACCATACCGGCCGTTTTTCTGCTTTTCATCCATCAAACACCTGTCATCTATTAACCACCTCCCTCCCCTTGCTTCCCCTCTTCCCTCTGCCTTCTCCCCTTCTCCCCTCTCCCTCTTCCCTCTCCCTCTCCTCTCTCCCCTCTTCCCTCTCCCCTCTCCCTCTCCCCTCTCCTCTCTCCCCTCTCCCCTCTCCCCTCTCCCCTCTCCCCTCTCCCCTCTCCTCTCTCCCCTCTCCCCTCTCCCTTCTCCCCTCTCCCTCTCCCCTCTCCCCTCTCCCCTCTCCCTCTCCCTCTCCCCTCTCCCTCTCCCCTCTCCCCTCTCCCCTCTCCTCTCTCCCCTCTCCCCTCTCCCCTCTCCCCTCTCCCTCTCCCTCTCCCCTCTCCCTCTCCCTCTCCCCTCTCCCTCTCCCCTCTCCCCTCTCCCCTCTCCCTCTCCCCTCTCCCCTCTCCCCTCTCCTCTCTCCCCTCTCCCCTCTCCCTCTCCCCTCTCCCCTCTCCCTCTCCCCTCTCCTCTCTCCCCTCTCCTCTCTCCCCTCTCCCCTCTCCCCTCTCCCCTCTCCCTCTCCCTCTCCCTCTCCCCTCTCCCTCTCCCTCTCCCCTCTCCCTCTCCCCTCTCCCCTCTCCCCTCTCCCTCTCCCCTCTCCCCTCTCCCCTCTCCTCTCTCCCCTCTCCCCTCTCCCTCTCCCCTCTCCCCTCTCCCCTCTCCCTCTCCCCTCTCCCCTCTCCCCTCTCCCCTCTCCCTCTCCCCTCTCCCCTCTCCCCTCTCCCCTCTCCCCTCTCCCCTCTCCCCTCTCCCCTCTCCCCACACACCCCTCCCTGCAGGAGACACATCATGGCTGCAGGAGGAGTGTGAGGAGATCCGGGCCCCGGAGTGCCCTGCTGGGTAAGAGGAACACGCATGACCCTCTGCCCACCGTGGGCTCATGCCGCAGGCCGCTGGGGCCGCTGAAACCAGTCACAGGCCACAACCTGTTTAGGGCCTTATGTTCTAGAAAGGTACAAAATGCTAGAGGAAATTATAAATATAATACAAAGGAGATTATATACCAGATTTATCATTTAGCTGACGTCACCCTTTGTCATCACCACCACCTCCACCAGCACATTTTCAGCGATTACTCAAGCTCATTGCTTGAATGAAATAACTAAATGAAATAAAATAAATAGTTTAATGTTGGTGTTTTTGTATTTATGTTTGTACGTGTGTCTGTGTGTGTGTGTGTGTGTGTGTGTGTGTGTGTAGGTTTGTGCGTCCCCCCCTCATCATGCTGTCGGTGGACGGCTTCAGGGCGTCCTACATGAAGCGGGGCGGCAGCGTCATGCCCAACATCGAGAAGCTGCGTACGTTGGCCCCGTATCGGGACACCTGTTCTTACTTCATGGTTCCCAGGATTGGCACAGAATTTTTTGCCTACCAAAATGTGTCTTCCTCTTCTTCCTCTTCTTCCAATCCATCAGGTTGAAGGTTGAGCTTAACTGTTTAACCACATTACAATTTTTACATTCAGGGCATTCAGCAGACTCTTTAGCGTCCTACAAAGGTTCATGCTGACATTCACACACAAACTCACACACCAAGTCAACCATGCAAGGCGACAGCCAGCTCGTCAGGAACAGATAGGGTTAGGCGTCTTGCCCGCATTACAGGGTCGGACCATGCTGAGTGATCTCACTAACACAAGTAACCACAGCCTCTTCCCCCTCCTATAGGAACATGTGGTACTCATGCACCCTACATGAGACCGGTTTACCCATCCAAAACATTCCCCAACCTTTATTCCCTGGCCACGGTATGTTTACCCCCCACAACACACACACACACACACACACACACACACCTACAGACACACACACACCTACAGACACACACACACCTACAGACACACACACACACAAACACACAAACACACACACACACACACACACACACCTACAGACACACACACACACACACATACACACACACACACACACACACACCTACAGACACACACACACACACAAACACACACACACACATACACACACACACACACACAAACACACATACACACACACACGCACACACACACCTACAGACACACACACACACACACACACACACACACACACACATACACACACACATACACACACACACACAGACACACACACACACACACGCACACACACACACCTACAGACACACACACACAAACACACACACACAAACACAAACACACATACACACACACACACATACACACACACATACAACATCCCAATCATCATAGTTGGGTTAACGATTATGTCAGATTCATGCAATATTTGCTTAATTTAGAGCTCTTTTAAGATCACTAGATCCATCATTGTTTAAATGTATTGCAGGGCCTCTACCCGGAGTCTCACGGGATCGTTGGGAACTCCATGCATGACCCCGGGTTCGATTCAACCTTTAGCCTGAAGGGCAGAGAGAAACTCAACCATCGCTGGTGGGGAGGGCAGCCCGTAAGCTCCCCCTTCCTCTTTCCTCCTTTCCTCTTCTTCCTCTTTTCATATTACTTAACCTTTGTTTTCCTTGTTATGTTATGTTATTATTTATACTTGCTATCCTTATGTTGGCATCCGTGGTGCAGCGCGGTGCAGCGCGGTGCAGCGCGGTGCAGCGCGGTGCAGCGCGGTGCAGCGCGGTGCATACCATCTATTAGCTGCTCGTAAGACCCCAACTTAAATCATCATCACACCCCTAGTGTGTTGATGATTTAACTTAAATCATCATCACACCCCTAGTGTGATGATGATTTAACTTAAATCATCATCACACCCCTAGTGTGTTGATGATTTAACTTAAATCATCATCACACCCCTAGTGTGATGATGATTTAACTTAAATCATCATCACACCCCTAGTGTGATGATGATTTAAGTTAAATCATCATCACACCCCTAGTGTGTTGATGATTTAACTTAAATCATCATCACACCCCTAGTGTGATGATGATTTAACTTAAATCATCATCACACCCCTAGTGTGATGATGATTTAAGTTAAATCATCATCACACCCCTAGTGTGTTGATGATTTAAGTTAAATCATCATCACACCCCTAGTGTGATGATGATTTAAGTTGTTTTGAATTTGATTTAAACTAAGGTAAAGGTGTTAATGTATAATAATAACAACCCTATGCACGTACAATATAATAATGGCTATTACTGCATTAACTAATGTTACAAATGGTTAGTTAATATACCCTTATTGTAAAGGGTTATGGTTAGGAGAATTCTCTCAATGAGGTTTTAAAATGCAAGTTATTTCCTCTGCTCACCACGAGTGAAGTTGCGCTATGATCACAGTGCAATATGATTATCGTAGAGATAACCTGGTGTTGGAACCCTTTGGCTGTGTGCCCAGGGTCACACAGGCTTCTCTATCTTGTCCTGGCGCAGAGTGGGGACAGTTTGAACGACTGGTTCAGTGCCTGGTCGCACGGTGATGTGAGTAGTGCTAAAGCATGGCCCTGACCTGTTCTCCTCGCCTGGTTCTCCTAGATCTGGATCACAGCCATCAAGCAGGGCCTGAAGGCCGCCACTTTCTTCTGGCCCATGTAAGTCCTCATCGTCCTGTTGGTTTCATGGCCATGTATGTGGAGCTCGCATGTCAGCCGAAGTATTACGTCAAAATACTTTGTTCCCCGGCCTTTCGCGTTGTGAAAATGTGTACATTACATCTACATCTCAACTGTTGTTAAGCAGTGTTCTTGAAAGGGACTTCATTGATACATTTGACTTACCCGCCGCTCTCTTATTCAAGTTGACTAGCTCAAATGTGGAAAATATCAGATTTTGAGACACTAAACCTCAAACTCCCTTTCTTCCTTTCTCCTTCCTTCATGTTCCTATCAATCTCAGCGGGGCCATTGTTCTAGAAACCGATTTAGCGACTTTAACTTGTTTCAGTTAGCGGTGAGAAGGCCCTCCAAAGTCAACAGAACATGTCCGTTCATGTTTCTGCCGCCCGTGCAAGGCAGCGCACGCCTGCCAAACGTATAGCTTATGAACACAAAGGATCCCACATTTATGGACACAGAGAAGGCTTTGATAGTGTGTGTGCGTGTATGCGGTATCTGTGTATGTGAGTGTGTGTGTGCGTGTGTGTGTGTGTGTGTGTGTGTGTGTGTGTGTGTGTGTGTGTGTGTGTGTGCGTGTGTTAGTGGGTGGGTGGGTAGGGGGACTTGTGTGTGTGTGTGTGTGTGTGTGGGGGGGGGATGTTTGCGTGTATCTATTGGTGGGAAGGGTGATGTGTGTGTGTGTGTTCATGTGCATTTGTGCGTGTGTGTTTACGCATGTGTGTCGGTGAGTAGGGGGATGTGTGAGTGTGTTTGTGTGTGGTGGGTATGGGGATGTGTGTGTTTTTGCATGTGCGCTGGTGGTTAAGGAGAGGTGTGTGTGTTTGCGTGTGCTTGTGGGTGTGTGTGCGTGTGTGTATTGCGGGTCTCTAGAGATGGATGGCATTGGGCTGTTTTCACAGCAATTTGTGCAAATGGGCTGTTTACACTACGCAGGGCAGCTCCGCGGGCCAGCGCTGCAGACCCGCGGCTCTGCCGAGACGCAAGGGACAACCTTTTAGAGCGCCTCCGTTGCCATTGGCAACCCCAAGACTCTTAAACAAACACACACGTGTGTCTCTGTGTGTGTCTTCCCATGAATGCATGTAAAGCAGTTTTACATATTACAGTGTTTTCATTTGGATGATTCGATTTGAGTCGAATTTGAATACATGTGCAATTGCCTTGGTGTGCGTTCCAATGCGCGTGTGTGTGGCGGAGAGGGTGGGTGTGTGTGTGTGTGCGTGTGCGTGATGGTGTGAGTGTGTGTGTGTGCGTGCGTGCGTGATGGTGTGTGCGTGTGTGTGCGCGTGTGAGTGTGTGTGTGTGTGGGTGTGTGTTTGCTGCAGGCTGACAGAGCGGGTCTGTGTGCATGTGGTACTCTGTATACTCTGTTAAAGTGCCCCCCCAGACATGGTTGGTGAGCTACAGTAATGGGGAGCAGAGGCTGCAGGCAGGGACCCAAAAGTCCCTCTTTTGCCACCGCCTTCCCCCTCCCAAGAACCACACACACACACACACACACACACACACACACACACATTGCAGACGAGAGAGAGAGAGAGAGAGAGAAGAGAGAGACTCATCAAGAAGCAGTGTCAACATTGGAAAGTGTTGAGTAATTAACGGGTTGTATACAATCATTAACTAATGTGATGGAGATCAAAAGAATAGCGGGGACCCCCCATAAAGTAAACGAGGATTCATTCTTTCATTCATCATTCATTCATCCGCCATCAAGTCGCAAAATGACAATTTTCAACGACAATGAGGAGCAATATGGTCTGTACTAACCGTCTATGTATCTATATTTCGACTCAAGATAAAAGCAATCTTGGAATAGGTAACTTAAAACATAATGCCTAACGTCCCAGAGAGTGGGAGGCCCAAAGCGCACCGAGTGCGAATTACCCTGCATATCTGTAGCGTTACCAAGAATCATATTGTTTTAACAAGCACACAGTCTTTCTTCGCTGGCTTCATATAGGACTCAAGTCTATTTTGGACGCGAAAATTCAGAAACCGCATTTTCGTGTCCGTCCCGTCATGGCCGTGTGCTTTGCCCCCCCCTTCCCCACCCCAGCCCTCTCCCCTATATTCCAGTAATTGTACCTCAACACGTCAAGCAAGAGTAGGAGAGCTGACAGCTGTTCACCCTGGTTCTCTCTCCGGATTTGCTGAGGACCTGTATTGTGACTTTCAGGTGGTTTGGAGCAAGGCAGAGCGTGGCTTAGTTCAGAATATCTGAACCACTGACTGTCTTGGCGGGGTTTTGGGTTTGTCGTTGATAGGTGTGTGTATCGGACTCTTTAAGGAACAGGATCAAGATAGTACGCCAGTTATCATAGCCGCACTTATGAAGGAAATCGATTAGATCAGATTAGACGACAATAGATTGCAATCAAGATCAATTATTTAAAAAGTATGAGAAATTTGAATGCATATATTCACGGATTAAAAGTGGGCTACAAATTGAAACATAAAGTCACTTTTTGATTTCAATTTGTTTGGTGTGTATGTGTGTGTCTGTGCACGTGCTTGTGTGCATGCATGTGTGTGTGTTTCAGTGCTATTCCTCTTCAGCGGAGGATCCTGACCATGCTGCAGTGGCTGCATCTCCCTGAGGGCGAGAGGTGAGCTACATCACATCGCTCTGCGTCTGTGTTCTCAGTTTGTTTAGATCTGACTCAGCATCAGTGCCTATACCTGGAGCATGGCCATTATATACAAAGCAGCCATGTGGGGAATGTGCGCAATGCACAGTTTGACCATATTCCTAGAGCCAGGGAAGAAGTGGAATTATTTTTGTACATGATATGTACGCATATTCTGAAAATAATAATAGTGTTAGTAATAATAAATAACTGTACGAAGAAATAACAGGTTCCCGCAAATCCAACCAGTGTATGTCTGCCTCTATGTACTTTTTTCGGCAACTTATAACTTTAACGTGCAATTTGTTCAGAAGAAAACCACACTTTCTCACTAACGTGTTATGGCTCTCAGAAGATAACGTACCTAGTTACGTTTTCACGGCACTTACTTTGCAAAGGGTCGGACTTCAACAAAGCACAGAGCTCCAGTTATCTCAAAGTGAGAGCGTGAGCGGGCTACAGTTCACTTACCAGCCAAAGGGGGCACTAATGAGAAGGGATTTCTCCTTCTTACACGTAGTCCCTCAAACAAATGACTGCTTCTGCTTCTCCTACCACGGATACTATATATATTCCCAACCATGTGTGACAGTATTCCCCACCCTGCTCTGTCTCAGGCCCTATGTCTACGCCATGCACTCGGAGCAGTCAGACGCGTATGGACACAAATTTGGCCCCTCGAGTCCAGAGGTGAGTACACCGGCATTCTTCTGGTTTACATCTAATATCCAGCCAGTGAGGATGTGCACGTGTGTGTGTGTGTGTGTGTGTGTGTGTGTGTGTGTGTGTGTGTGTGTGTGTGTGTGTGTGTGTGTGTGTGTGTGTGGATGTAGATGTGTATGAGTGCATGTGTGTGTGTGTGTGTGTGTGTGTGTGTGTGTGTGTGTGTGTTTGTGTGTATGTGTGTATGTGTGTGAGAGAGAGGGGATTCCCACTTGCCTGGTCCCAGGAAAGCATATGACACAATACACAGACCAGAGGCTCCATTATCACTCGACGGGAACAACCACAAACTCATTTCTACTGATATTCTGTGAGGTGCACCTAAGACGTGACACTAGAAGGGTTTCTGCGTCATCTCCATATGAAAGTTGAACTCTCTCACTCTTTATTTTTTTTGTTTAAATATTCATCTATTTATTCAATGGCACATTGATTACATTGCTGGGAACATGACAGAGTTAGCCAAACAGGCAAATTGTTATTTAGTACTTGGGCGCAAGTGAAATCTTTCGTATTTACTCAAATTACAAATCAAGTTTTTGATTTACGATGTGAAATATCACAAATAAGTCCCGGCTCTTAGGCCATGGTCCTTAATGTGGTCAATTCTTTATTTGATGCAATGATATACTGTTTAATACACAAACTTCTATGCTCAAAATTGTGTGTGAAGACATATTTTCTGTATATATGTTTTGTTTTATTTGTTAAATCTTTCTGGAACCTATCTTTGAATAATATTACTGTTCTGTAGTTTATGCTGTGACAGAGAATGGACTTTCCCATCTGGGATTAGTAGTGTTATAGTGCTATACAATCATACGATCCATCCTGCCAGGGCACTATAGCTGTGCTCTGTGATTTGCTCCAGGTGAACATCCCTCTGAGGGTGATTGACAGGATCGTTGGCCAACTGATGGATGGCCTGAAACAGATGAGACTCGATCGCTGTGTCAATGTCATCTTGGTGGGAGATCACGGTACACACACACACTCAAATCCACACACACACACACACACATATAAAACCCCTGGTCCGCACACACTTTCAAGGGTGCTAATTTGTTGAGAATTAGAAAGTGATCATGAAAACGACATGCAGAATAAAAAATAAAAAGTTTAATGGACAAACACATTTGTGTATGAAAGGTAAATTCCTCTCATGTCTATTGGGTCCACTTAAAATGGTAATGTAATGCCGTCTCTTATTCTTTCGAATGGCTTTTTTTGGGGACATATTAAATTGTATCAAACAATATTTTATTGTGTTTAGAAAACCCTATCTAGGGACGAGTATTGCCAATTGGCACGCTACTATAATATTTATTCTGATCTGCCCTCAGGTATGGAGGATGCCAGTTGTGATAGGACAGAGTTCCTCAGCAACTACATGTCCAACGTTGACGACATCATCCTTGTCCCTGGGTCGCTAGGCAGAATTCGCTCCAGGCATCCCAACAATCCAAAATGTAAGTTCAACGGGAGAGAAGAGAGGGAATACATAGGGGAATGGAAATAAGTATACTGAACTTATTTGTAAATAGAAAATGTATAATATTATATTTATCATTGTAAAGCTTTGTGACAACTTTGTCATACTATAATGGTTGTCCATTTGCAGATGACCCAAAGGCTCTCGTTGCAAATCTAACGGTATGTCGATTATACATTTTTAATTTTTTTTGGGCAAGTTGACCAGTTTCATATAGTACGTTTCTCTTATCTTGAAAGAATAGGTCTCACATTAACCAACTAAAGGGTATTTGTCTTATTTAGTGTAAAAAACCTGAGCAGCACTTCAAGCCGTACTTGAAGCAGCACCTTCCCAAACGGCTGCACTACGCCAACAACCGCCGCATCGAAGACATCCATCTTCTGGTGGAGAGGAAGTGGCATGTGGCCAGGTACTGTCACGTTTTCATGCATTCACCTCAATGAAAATGCCACTTATTTATCTCCAATGAAACAAACAAGTTAGTATGAAACAAACTTCATTGGTCCCTTTCATCTGTTTTACCTAAAAGATACCGGGCAGGGAGTTGTAATTGCTACATATTATTTGTGTATCACGCTAGACTTTTCAACCTTGGAGCTTTTTCACCACTTGTTTTTGAAGTTGTTATCGCTGATACCAAAAACAATTGAAATGTTGCTTTATATTGCTTTCAGCTATTCAAACAGTCATAGACGATGGTTTGGTTTGGGCAAAGGCGGAATGTTACATATTGTTTCATGCATACACATCTGTCTGAGTGTTCATAACATCCATTATACCTCAATACCAATAACAGGCCGGACTAGCTAAACCCAAACCACCTCTTGTCTGAGGGTGGCTATAATCCTCCTATGTTCCCCCTTTGGACATTTGTCTGTTGTAGTGCCAGCACTACTATTCTGGGGACTGTTTTTAATGCTGTGTCTACGAATACTGTTTTGAGGGCAATGGGTCAATCTTATCACAGATGTGTGAAAACCACTACGTGTCAGGTTAATTCAATTGTCACACTAAACACTACATAGACATTAAACCTTGACGTTGTGCAGTGTCTCCAAAGCAAAACCGGCAATGAAGTCATCAGGGTTGAACACTCAGAACAAACTTAAGTGGGGCAACACGTGTGTGTGGGCGGATGTGTGTGTGTGTGTGTGTGTGTGTGTGTGTGTGTGTGTGTGTGTGTTTATGGGTGGTTTTGTGCATGTGTGTTTATGGTAAAAAACAGGCTCCCTCTTAAAAGGTGTGAGCTTGTCAGAACTGTAAACTGTGAGAAACCCATACCACACACTCAAACACACACACGCACACACACACACACACACACACACACACACACACACACACACACACACACACACACACACACACAGATACTTCTTAATGAAAGACATCTTTAAGGTTTTAAGGTATAGCAGAGATAAATAGATTGACACTGAAGCAGTGAGCAGCACTGTAGGAATGTTAACCCTCTCACAGACATGCACACTCTAACACACGCTTCTATAAATCCTCCAGCAGCTAACTGCTGAGCCCAAATGAAACAGCAGGTCTGTCCTCCTTGGAGCTCCAGCTAGCGATCTGCATGCTCTGCGTGCTTGTGGCTTCACAGACAGACGGACAGACATCCAGATATATGCATGAACACAGTGCATCACTTGACGTGGTATTTTGATAGACACTCAAGGCATTTTCTCTACGAGAGCCCAGCAGACAGACTGGTGTAAAGGAGCTGTTCTCCCTCGCCGGCCATATAGTAAGCATCACTGTATATAAACCACAATTTAACCTTCAAAATGTTAAGTGTCATAACATGGGTCATTTTTCTCTAGTGTAGCATGTTTAATTGGCAAGTGTGATGGAACAGAACTAAAGCTAAGATTGTATAAATTTAGACATACAATCGTCACGGTTACGAAGGTACTTTTAAAGACGCCTGCTGTCTGCAAACCTCTTCCGTCTGAGCAGATCAGTCACACACAGGGTAAATGTCCTTGTTTGAGCTTCTAGACAAGCAACATTTTATTGTACTACAAGAAAGAGCTTCACTTTTGAGTCTTTTTGTACAGTATTTAGAAAATAATGCAAACTTTTCTTAAAACCTTGTCGTTTCTGGCTGGGTTCTAAGTATCAAGGTGAAGTTGGGAACCACTGACCCAGCTTGCAGTATTTAAAGGAGACGCAAGAGAAAGGCTCTGCTTTTTAATCTTCCTGACAATGCCGTGCCTTCCAGGAAAGGGCCGGAGGGAAAGAGGCACTGTGGCTTCTTAGGGGACCACGGCTACGACAACAAGATCACCAGCATGCAGGTGAGCTCTGCGGTGGGGAAACCACCCCACTCCACGCGGAGGTCCCCTTGTTTCCCATGTCCTCACGATGTGTCCGGGCCAATTGTAGCGCACTGTGAGGACGTTTACTCAGGATCGGTCCTGACACAGCGCCGCAAATAGAACCGTGGATGACGGCGAGTGAGTTTAAACGCTTCGGACACAGGGAGAATAACGTGTTTCCTGCTAACCACAACACTTTTTCTGTCGTATAACTGCCGTGGGTACTTTTTTTTCCCCCACTTTTTTCTTCGGACAAAGCCAATGTCATTCAGCCCTGCAGTTCCCTCGCTGGTGCCAGATTATTATCGCATATTATTTCTGCCATTTTACATTACGTTTCACAATGGTTTCTGTATTATGTGCTTTTAACGCTTTCTCCCCTGGTTTTCTTGTCCAGACCACGTTCTTAGGGTACGGGCCTACCTTTAGGTTCAAGACTAAAGTGCCACCCTTTGAAAACATTGAGCTTTATAATGTCATGTGCGGTAAGGCATCGCTTTTATTCCTTATAAACCGTTTTTACTACATTATGTTCCGACCAAGTAGTTTGATTGAACAGTAAGCAATCCATGAGCGCTGATAGAATATAACAACACTGGGACTTTTTAACTAAACCTCTTTCATTCTGCTTTATAGGGTTTTCAAATAACCGTTAATTACATTAATGATCATAAGACGTTTACTCATGGGAAACACATGCCCCAAAAGTAACTATCAACAGACTCGTATTTCACTCACTACGCAATAAATGTAAATACACTGATTAATGTACATGATAAAAAGTAACTGGCCTGCAGTAACATTTTCCTGCAAGTAGCTTGCTACTTTGTGTAGAGATACACAACGTAGCAAGAAAATGTGAAGGAGCATTTTTGAATGTTGCTTGGCAACAGTTATGTCCTACTTAAGTTGCAGAACTATTTGTGCTGCTGGAGCCAAATAGATAGACATAGATAAGGAAACAAATAATTATCTGTAACTATTACTGCCAGTTAATAAACTGTGCTTTTAACGTTGTATAAAACACTCAAGGTTGTGCTGTTATACTGAATATTAGCACAGCTGTGAATATCTTCGACACTCTGACTTGGGAATCAAATCTATGACCGAATCCCAGCCATGCTGATATTCAGTATAACAGCACTCCCTCTCGTTTAATATTGCCAAGTTACACAAGGTGAGAGTGCAGGGTTGTAAATGCTACCGTGAGTGCAGAATTCCTGCGTTCATTGAGTTTCATTGTAGAAAAAAAGTGTGCTAATAATGTGCCCATGTTCAAAGGCCCTTGTATTATCAATCCACTTAATGGCATAAGACATGCTATTTATTCATACAGTTTGTGGCACAGCCTTCAATTAAATACTGTACAACAACACATTTAAAAAAGCACTTCATCAAACACTTTCTTTGATTCATGTGACTGTGAGCATGGGACCAGTTAGTCCAAAATGAACTCCTGACAACAGCCCATGGCGCGTAGATTCAACCACCTCGGGTTCGATTTTAAAACAATTGCTTAGCTGGTACATTATTCAACTCTGACAGGTAGAGAGACAAAATTCTAAAAATACATTCTGGACTCTGGACGTTATACGCAGTGTACCTCCCACCACCACCATTTATTAAAGGGGACATATTACACCACCAGGTGTCAGTGTGATTAGCCGTTACAAGCCGTTTTGAAAATCTGCTTCTTGTGACATCACAAGTGGGCGTGTCCACCTAGATGTATGACGGATAGATGAGCAAAGTTTGCTACAGGCCACTGGGTAGGCTGGTAGACTGATCTATCCAGCACACATCTAGTGCCACGCGCCCACTGTCAGAAGAGGCAGATTTTCCAAACGGTTTGTAACGGCTCATCCCACTCACACCTGGTGGTACAACATGTCTCCTTTAACTGTTTCCCGCCCTTCCTCAGACCTCCTGGGTCTGAAGCCGGCCGCCAACAACGGGACCCACGGCAGCCTGAACCACCTGCTGAGGAGCCCAGTCTTCAGGCCCTCCATGCCCGAGGAGGTGTCCAGGCCGTCGCCGCCCGCCCCCGTTCCCACGGTAACAGACGACCTGGGCTGCGCCTGCGATGACAAGGTCAGCCCCGATGTCTCGGCGGCAGCCCCGGAGCGCTCTAGTAAACGTCACGGACAACAGCGCTTTGAGGCCATGCAGGTGGGCACTGCTGTTTACCATGCTAGACGTTGGTCGAATCGTACCGCGCAAAACTGGAACATAACGTTATAATGTAACATATGGAACATAAGGTTGTAAAAGAAAAAGAGTAATTAAAGGTGACATATTATGCAACCAGGTGTGAGTGTGATTAGCCGTTACAAGCCGTTTTGATAATCTGCCTCTTCTGACATCACAAGTGGGCGTGTCCACCTAGATATATGACGGATAGATGGGCAAATTTTGCAACAGTCCATTGGGAAGGCTGGTAGACTGATCTATCCAACACACATCTAGGTGGACACACCCACTTGTGATGTCAGAAGAGGCAGATTTTCAAAACGGCTTGTAATGGCTAATCACACTCACACCTGGTAGTACAATATGTCACCTTTAAATCTTGCTAAATACATTTGATTTGATATTTTGGTCTTCAGAGGTCCAACTGTTAGCATGCCCTCAAAGTGTTGCCTGTGGTGTTTGTTTATGTTATGCTAATGTTGATCATTGTAGCTTCTTTTTTTTCTCTCTGTGATTGCAGACCACTCTGGGAAAACTGTGAATATTAAATAATATGTTGGCTTTCTCAATATTGTTTGCAATATCTGTAGCCTATAAACAAGGGTATGTCATGTAAGTGTATAATGTGTTGCTGTACGACTTCAACACATTACAGTTGTAAAAGGGTCAGAGCACTAATGGATTGGACCCAGCTGGTTCGTTCAGTTTCAGCTTTTCAAACAAGCAAAACAAGGATTTCCTGTTGCTTGTCTTGAAGTAATATATCGGCTTCCCGGGCTACAGAAAGTGATGTCTATCAACCTGTAAAATATTTTACTTTTTATAAACATACATATTTTCCAATTTCTTGAGTGGTAACGACCATTAATGGTTTTTCATTCCACCTCCTGTCACTTCAATTTTGCGTCATTCATTTGACTTAGAAGTGTGGATTTCAAACATGCATAGTTTGCACATACTGTATGTCAAAGTAGCGCCACACAACTATGACTTTTAAAATTATACTCCGAGCTGTTTCGTTTAGCATTTCTAAGAACAGATGACTCCTCAAATACATTTAGCTAACTTTAGCTAATGACAAAATTTTTGCACTGAAATACGGAATACGTTGTTCCACCAAATGAAAAACAGCATTTTCAGTGGCTTGGGAGGTCCAGTTAGATTATTCGATCATGCGAATGAATAGCCTGAAAGTGTGCATTTATTTATTTTCTTAGGTTCGAACAAAGTCCCCTACATACCTTTGTGGGGAAATAAAAGCACTGAATTGATTTGATGTCTAACTATTAAATATGGACTTTCGTTGAGTGCGTTGAAGTATCAAAACCCTTTTTTACAGAGCAAGCTTTTTTAGTGTATAGGACAATCTATTGCATGGCTCTATTGATTATTGATCGATAATCAAATCAACTGCATTTTTGTGTAAAAGAATATCATAAGGTAACATGAACAAACTCTACACTGACAGTGTGGATAGTTTGTCCATCTCAAACCTCATGAGAATCTCTTGTTTTTCACTGTTCTAAAAGATGTATGCTTGATGCATTTATTTGCTTTTGTGGAAGACCTGTTCAATTCACTTTCACTTAAATCATTTGCAAGAACAATCATTAATGAAACAAATAACAATTACAACTGTTTTTTTTTTCTATATTGATCAAATTGAAAGTAAATTGAAACCAGTTCTGCAATGCACTGTTTGTTTTCTGATTTCCAATGCAAATACCTAGCAAAAGATTGTCTGACTCTCCAATCTTTTTGCAGTTGCGTGTAAAAAGTAGGGGACAGAGAGGCTTGAAAGTGACCCTTGTAAGAGGCTATAACCTGGAGTCACTCTGGCTCTGTCTCTTACAGAACAAAGTGGAGGAGCTAAACCAACGACTGAAGCAAGCTATTGATGGTCAGTTCCGACGCTTAGGACATGTTATCTTTAAACAGCAAACGCATTGCAACAAAGAATGACTTGTTGTACTGCAACGTGAAGAAAATGGCATAGATTGGTCCGTTTGATTACAGACATGCTAATTTTGATGCTAATATGCTAACTTGATTATAATAGTGATTTTCCTTTGCATTGATTGTTATTGTGAATAATGTGAATATTTATAATATAAAAATCGAATCGAAAACTAATCAAAAGAGGATGAAAAGATTAAAAAATATCCCCTCTCTTTTTACCTTAATCACCTGGAGACTGCGGATGTAACCTATTTGATTTGTGTTTCATGTCTTGACCGTCAGAAGGAGTTAATACTGAAGTGTGTTTGATACATGCCGGGCTCTGTGTTCTGTGCTGTTCTATCCCTCTTCTAGACAGTAGAAACCTGCCGTACGGACGGCCCGCGGTCATGTTCCGCGCCAAGTACTCTGTCCTCCACCACAGCGACTTTATCAGTGGCTACAGTGAGGCACTCTCCATGCCCCTTTGGACCGCCTTCACCGTGGGCCGGCAGGTGGGTGGTTCCAGCCTCTCGTTCAGTCAAAACATACACCTTTAATCGCGATGGCATTGGCCCCCCACAGACATGAGACATGAGACAATAATACCCCTGGACTGGGGCATGGCCATATACAAATGTGTAAACAAACAGTATAATATAGTGCAAGTATATAAAATGCTTTATTTGTGTGTGGTCTGGTGGGGGGTCCCACCAGGAGTTGTTGGAATGGGTGAGTTGACCTGCAATGGAAACAGTCAGCTCAGAACCAGCCGTACTAGTCCTGTTGTTCTATTAAAGGGGGTTCTCACTATCGCTGGTTGTACACACAAGGAGTCCATCATGTCTAAACCTTGCCCCAGGCAGTTCTATGGTCCAACACATGTCTAGAGGAGAGTCTCAGGAGAACTCAGCCAAATAGTTCACATTCAAGGAACAATATGCGAACAAATGAGGTTGAAATCTGCTCTTTATTAAGCACATGCTGTCGTTTAGAAGCTAACTTTGAGGCTACAGGGATCTAGCTAAATAACTCTGACTCTGCAGCAGTGCAGAGAAATCTCTCTATTTTCTCAGCCAGACTCCCTTTTTGAGGGTGGCCAGCGTTTTCAACATTTACAATCTAGCTTAAAGCTACTTAGAAATCGCAAATCTACCATAATGTGCTAATTAATTGTGGGTAGTGAGTGTGAGATTCCATACTCAGACACATTGAATAATGGACACCTCAACCAAACTCTTGGGGGTTGAGGCATAAAAACAAGGGTCTATGCATGTACAGGGGTGGACAGCTCTGAGCCCCCCTCTAGCTTTCACTCAACACAACATGTCATCACCATGGGGTATGACCAGCAGGTTATTTACACAGCAATGATGGAGCTCAGCCCCATGACATACATCCCTGCTGATAGTTTAACCTGGACGGAACCTCCTTAAATATCAATCACCTTCTTTGTCTCTCTACAGAGAGAGAGAGAGAGAGAGAGAGAGAGAGAGAGAGAGAGAGAGAGAATACAGTGAGAGAGAGAGAGAGGGGGGGGAGAGAGAGAAGGAAACACAGATACACACACCCACAGATACACACACACACCCACACTGATAAAAGTCTAAATCCAACCTAATATTTTTTCCCTGTGTGTTTGTTTGTGTGTTTGTGTCTGTGGGTCCAGGTGGAGGTGCACCCCTTGCCCGAGAGCCTGTCTAACTGCGTGAGACCGGACCGCCGCGTGCCCCCCGCCTTCAGCCAGTCCTGCACCAACTACAGAGCAGACAAACACATGTCCTACGCCTTCCTGTACCCCCCGCGTGAGTCCACCACCGCCTTCGCTCTGTTCATGGGAGCTCCTTGTGTTCCAGCCTACATTGTGAAAGTTTTGTTATCAATAAAGTTGGATTTGATTTGTTTTTTTTCCTTTCGGGAAAACTAACTGCACACCAACAACAGGTTTTTTTGTTTTTATTAAAAACAGTTTTTTGCTTCTTTTTTTGTCTTGCATGTTTTTTAATCTTGTGCTATTGCAGTGATGTGACTTGGGCCTCAGCTAGCACAAGTACTGCAACAACGCTTTTAATACAATACCCAGTCAAATAAATAAATTAACAAATAAACAGTGTCATAAAGGCGAACCCAACCACAAATAGAAATTGTTTGATTTGTTTATTACTTTTTGGTGTTTCTTTTAATTCTTTTTGATTACCTCTGATCCTCTTCAACACATTAACAGAGCTCTCTTCAACCATGGATGGGAAGTACGAAGCGCTCCTCATCACCAACACAGTTCCCATGTATCCTGCATTTAAAAGTAAGCCCACTGCTGTGCCCACACATCACTCTCTCTCACACACTCACACACGCACACACACGCACACACACACACACGCACACACACACACACACACACACACACACACACACACACACACACACACACACACAATGTATGTGATACATTGCGGCATGACAGGTATGACAGCAGAGAAAAATACCAGCTAAAATAATTATGTAAAGGTACATAATCCTTTGAGATTTGTATTATTTGTATAATTATTAATGATTTCTCCATCTTCAGAGGTTTGGGGCTACTTCCAGAGGGCTCTGGTGAAGAGGTACGCCATGGAGAGGAACGGGGTGAACGTGGTGGCCGGCCCCATCTTCGACTACGACCACGACGGAGTCAGGGACTCTGCTGAAAAAATGAAACAGTAAGGGTTCTATATTTTTTCGAGCAATAATAATTCAATGTATGCCATTGCCAACCTTTACATTTTCTAGTTAATAATTGTGAGGGTTCTGCCAGATATGCCCTGCACTTCAGGGGTCAAGCGGTTGGTGTTGACAGTTAGTTCACCAGAGATAGAAAGATTGTTCAGGAAAGGAATGGCGATAAAACTAAACATATTTTACTGCTGAAGACTAAAAGCTTTCTTGTTTACTTCTCTCTCAGTAAATGTACATTATATTCCACATTGTATGGGGCCGTTACATAAAAAACATACATTTAATGACAGATATTGGTTACTCTGTGTATTTCTGTTAATTATGAAACCCACTGCAGTCCTAACAACACCTGAAAGGAGGGATCCCTCTCTCTGAGTTTTTCCTTTCTTTTTGGTTGGCTAAGGTTTAGGAGGGTGTCCTTAAATGCCCTTTTAAACTGTAACTATGCCTAAGGGCTTCACACGGCTACTGACTAACTCACTAACACTGACTTGAATGGGCTTGTGCAGGTATGTGAGCGGTACGATGCCAATCCCCACACACTACTTTGTGGTGGTGACCAGCTGCCTAGACTTCCCCCAGGCCGCAGACGTCTGCACGGGGCCCCTGAGCAGCTTCGCCTTCGTCCTGCCTCACAGACCGGACAACGAGGAGGCCTGTAACGTGAGTGACGATGACAGAGCTGGTGTCTCCTTTTAACACGTAGCCGTAGTCTCTTTAGTGAGTTTGCTGCCACCTTGAGGCGAAAATCCTGCACTACATGAAAAAAATAGGTTAGCGCTTAACAGTGTGTGGACGTCTTTAGGTTTGTTGAGGATTAATGTTGTTTTCTAATCATTAAATTGACAAAGATAAAAGTATCGTAGTGCTTTAGACATATGCGCTTTCATAGTTATATATAGTAGTCGATTCATCAACAGAAAATTCATCAACAGAAAATAAACAATGTTGATTGATCCAAGCACTGAAGATTGTGTATTCCAGTTCATCCTCACATCCCAGGGTACAAACATCCTAATGTCCTGATTGATTGATCTAATGACCTTTATTTAATTCCATGGTTGTCTCAGAGCTCTGAGGACGAGTCCCGGTGGGTAGAGGAGCTGATGAAGATGCACACGGCCAGGGTCCGAGACGTGGAGCTCCTGACAGGACTGGACTTCTACCGCCGGACCACCCAGAGCTACCCCGAGATCCTGTGGCTGAAGACGTACATGCACACCTACGAGAGTGAGATCTGAACAGCCGCGCAACGCAGAGGGCCTTTCTGGTCAGTCCCACACATGCAGTCCACAGCAAGATCTTAAATGCTCAACTAAAAAGAGCTCCCAAAAATCTTTAAATGTATAAAATGCAGTATTTATTTTGTTCAATGGGTTTTTAAGAATGTCCCATGGAGACATTGAAGTTGGTGGTGTTGGTAAGGTGTTGGTCAAGAATCCACCGATTTAGAGTAATGCTTTGTGTCCCTTTGAACTGTGTTCTTCTGCTGGTGTGACTGAGAGGTGTGGTTGTTTTCTGAGACCAAATGATCACTATTTGTCTTATTTTTTTGTAACTTGATGTGTTGCTGGATGTTTATATTTTGATACCTGTACTGTAGCTTCTCGTCATTCAAAGTACACCAATCTATATGTCCCCAACATTGAGCACCAGCAGGATACGCTGTTAACATATTGTGTCCCGCTTGGCTACTTAAAAGCTACATAAGGTTTGGTTTTACTGGTTCGCAACTAACCTTGTAGCTCCAAGTGGATGATCTGATGAACTTTGCTGGATGAACATTGAATGAGTGTGATGTTGTTGCAAAATGTGAACAACCTTGATAGTACCACTGCTTTATGATTTGCTTGTACCAAAAATAGTGGGACCTTAAGCTGTCAATTAAAAGTGCACACAGGGAGAAGTCTGCTCTGGACTAGCTTCGGGGTTAGCATCGAACCCTCCATTCATCCTTCACTACTATTTTTTTTTTCTTTTACCATAGATAAAAAGTGGAATACCTCGCAGGGCTCCAGACTAACGTTGAACTAAGTTTCTCCTTTAGTGGCAGTAGCACATTATTTGTCACACAGTAACTGGATGATCCTAGGGTAGGGGCCAGGGTTTGGTTTTCTGTTCTAGTGTTACGGTTAGGGGTTCTGATTGTGGGGGATTGGGTTAGAGTTAGGGGTTCATATTGCTTGGGCTAGGTTTTGGTTCTAGGGTTAGGGGTTCCTATGGGTTGGGTTTGGTTTTGGTTCTATGATTAGGGTAAGGGGTTCCTATGGGTTTGTTTTAGATCTAGGGTTAGGGTTAGGGGTTCCTATGGGTTGGGTTTCAGGGTTTGTTTTTCATTCCTAGGGTTGGGGTTTAGGGTTAGGGGTATCTATGGGTCATGTTTTGAGGTTAAAGTTATTGGTGCAGTTTTAGGGTTTGGAATACCTAGAGTTTTCTAGAGTTAGGGTGTGGTTTAAGATATTGTTATCAAGCTTAAGGATTGGTTTCAGAGTTAGGCTCAGGCTTTTAGTGTTAATAAGGTGCAACAAGGATTTTTTTTTATTAACATAGCATGATAATATTGATAAGTAAAATAAAAAGCTGGTCGAGTGTCACCAATATAAGTTTTTAGTGGTGATATCCGGTCGCTAATGCCACGGCCGTCTAGAGCCCTGCCTCAGAAGGCTTATTTTCTATATATTAGCCGTTTTGGTAGTCTTCCAACATGCATCATTTTTTAAAAAAATAAATGTGTTCTCAGTCAGTGGAAAAATACTGGTACATTATAGAAACCCTAATGTTAAAGCCAGTAATTACCCAAGTGACCCTATTCAGTTCTCCCTGGGACTTTTTTATTATTTGTAATGTGTACAGAGTTATTGTGCAATACTAGCGGTCTTCTATGAA
This sequence comes from Pollachius pollachius, assembly GCF_949987615.1. NCBI lineage: Eukaryota > Metazoa > Chordata > Actinopteri > Gadiformes > Gadidae > Pollachius > Pollachius pollachius. Next base: position 45,132,514 of record NC_136934.1, on the reverse strand, counting down.
ATTAATGTGTGGACATTAAGAAACGGGGGCTTAACACAATGTTTATAGTGTTGCTTTGGTTGGTGGATCGCACAATCTCTACTGGCGGTGCTACAATTCCTTGAAGATGAATAAATGAATCACTAAAGGGGCTGAAAAATGTTTAAAGTTGGCTTTCTCTGTACCCCTGAGCCTACTCATATTCATAAAGAACTTGAGCCTACTCAAATTCATAGAGGACAGTCAATAATACCAATGTTTACCTGTGTAACGGGTGAACCCAAACCAGACATGGTTATCTTGTTTTTACTCAACATCCTATAGCATTTTTATATTTATTACTTATATTTTAAAAAGGCAGAGAAGTCTGTAATTTTTTCCCTATATTTTCTTCACAAAGAAATATTATCGAGGTTCAATCAATGTATCATATAAATTGAATACTACTAGATATTTGATTGCTCCCCAATCACGGCCTTCCTTGAAAAAAAAGAAAAGTAACGCAGACCATTTTTATAAAAATCCTAAAGTTTTTACTGCCATGTAATAGCATATATTTTCATAAATTCTAAATTTGTTCAGAGTAACGATGTTATGTAATGTGATATTGAAAACATGCTTCTGTCTGTGTATGTGTGTGTATCTGTGAGCATGTAGTAGTGAATGTTTGAGATGTTAAGCAAGTCTGTTTGATTTTGATATTGTGCACAATAATGACTTGCAAATAAGGATTATTTTATGTAAAACATAAAACCACCTGTGTGATTTCCCTATTTATGTTTGATATAAAATTCTCAATTTCTCATACAATAAAGCAGTTTTAAATTGAATGTGTTTGTGTCATTTTGAATTAAAACGAAGGTGGGAGGCAATTACTTAGTTAAGAATACATACAGACAACCAGGGGCGTAGGAATGAATTTAACATTGGGGGGGACACATATCGGAAACCTGACAGATCCGTTAATGGTTTGTACAGAAATGTCATAAATGAACTACACTGAAAAAATTCACAAATATATTTTATTCTACTAAAAAGATATATTTATAAATGTAAAGGAAAACACATTTTGAATGGCAGTAATGAACTGATAAATATCAAATCAATTCTTTAATTGCACGCTCAATCATTCAGTTTTTGTAGAATAAGAAGCGGTGACAAGACGCTGTGTTGCGCTTTCAAAATAAAATAAAATATTTTTCTCCCCCCGGTATAATTTTTAGGTGGGACAAATGCGCCTCCGTCCCCCCGGTTCCTACGCCCTTGCAGACAACAGCTATAATCTAACATTGGAACACCTGCGCAGCATTACATTGTTTTTTACTACCCCCTTGTGGCCGAATATATAATACACTTCTCATCCCAAGTCATTAACATCTAAATCCAGGTGGCATACATAATAAAATATCGGTGAACTGGGCATTTCACTTTCTTTCGACCAATCATGTTGGTGGAGGTGATGATCTAGTGCAGTGGGAAGGAGTGTCTGAAGGTTTCAAATCAACATTGTGTTGAGCCTAGCGATTGTAAAACTTGCACTTGGTTCTATGAACATCTTTACTGTACCGACAGCGATATATTGTTTCACTTCTTATGACAAATGTACTTATTGTAACAAATGCACTTATTGTAAGTCGCTTTGGATAAAATCGTCTGCTAAATGCCCTTAATGTAAATGTAAAATGTTGGCCGACCACTGTAGAAACCTCCTTATTCAAGTTCCCTTCTAAAGCCTCATCCACCCGCGCAAATCAGGTTCTCTTTCTTCCCGTTCTCTCGCGACAGGAAACAAGGCCCGACTCCGGTTTCAGTTCTGCTATAGCAACGTAGGACTGGTGGATCTGAGGTTAGCTGTATGGTAAAACCATACCATTAAAAGTTGCATGAATACCTGATGCATTGAACATCATCACCACAAGGACGTCATTTACTTCCTGAACTACAGCTGCTGAGTTTGGCAATATTTTATTAACAATATAGGAGCTTTTTTTGTACAAAACGAAAAGGTATAAACAGTAAGGCGTGTCTTCAGGTGGCGACGGGCCGTCGGGAGTTGAACACCTTGACCCCGTTCTGCATGGAGGATCGGGCGTACTTAGTGAGCAGGGCTGCAGTGGTCTGCTTCTCACCACACAGGTCCCTACAGGTGGAGAGAGAAAGCAGGTCAGGGAGAGGAACAATGGGAAAAACACCTTGACACGTCCAACGCCAAGAGAAGACAGCCTTTCTTAGAGCATACCGATTCTACCATGGCCATTTACCAATGACGCCAATCATGAGGCAAATTGCAGAGCTCCATTCCGTAACTTTCTTCAAAGATTGTCCTGCGTCTTTCTATATGTTATGGACATATAGCTTCTTGCCATGCAATTAGTTTGAAATCCTGCACACTGCATTCAGCTACAAAAATTTTGCTGTAAAACTGTTAAACTATGAGGCTGCAGTTTAGCTGTCCTTTGGCGCCACCTAGTGCTGACAAACTAACCCTAACCCTTAATTCTACCACTAATGAGAGACGTTGATTGATGCTTCGCATGAAAAGCACTCATCAGGGTATTACTGTAACAGGAATCCCTCAAAGTCTTATTAGAGACCGTATGGGACGACACTAACTGGATGTACGGAGTGATGTCTGCCTCGGTCCATTTCTCCCGGAGGGTGAACAGGTGGTTGAAGCGCTCCACGGTGTCCTCCGAGAGGTCCTGCACCCTCAGCAGACAGATGGTGTCTGGGCCGGAGCCACGGTCCACAAGGGCATAGCTCTGGAGGAATTAAAATAAATGTAATCATAATATCTTTGACATTTTGACCATTTGTCCGATTGGTAATTAACGTCAGGTAATTGGGGCCATGCTGGAAGAATAATTTTCTGGGTTATGGCCCTTGGTTAATTAACGGTCAATTAATTTGGGGAAAGTATGTCACAAATCGCAGACAGCTCGACTAACTCGGAACATGACGTAAATTGCGGGAGGGCAAATGCCGGAGACGCTAATGGTGAGTAGAGCCACCATAACCCAAACTGTTACTGTGATTTGCTACACAGTTTTCCGCCCATGTTAACTCATCAGTGATGCCCACGTGGGACTTGCTCTTAAACACTGACTAAGCACAACAACAATCCTATAATGTCTCTAAAATGGTTTACAATTTTCCTATTTCCCCGACCCGTTCTGATGCTTCTGCTTCAACTCCCTGGCGCGGCATGCACAGTGAGTGCACACGGCCCAACTGCCCCCGGCGTACTGTGGGCCAAGTGGCAGCGGCTCACCCTCAGCTGGTCCAGCCGTGTCCCCATGCCCTCTGGCACACTCTGCTGCCACACCTCCTGGAACTCCCGCAGGTTGAACTTGACGGCGTTCTGCAGCAGCAGCAGGGCGGTGGCCCGGCACACCTTGTCCTCGTCCAGGGCGTAGAACACCCGCCCTGCAGGATGGGGGAGGGAAGGCCCACCAGGCCGAAGGTAGAGGTTATAAACACAGTCAACTACATTACCGCTGGAGCACTGACACTAGTAGAGAACTAGTTAAGGTAAATGTAAGTTGTTAAAAGCAGTGGGCATGATTAGCTTAAATTAAGGATGTCCCCTACTGTCGTGTTCTTAAAGAAAGTAGTTCAGTCCGGGTCGCTTTTAACTCACTTTATTTGTTAAAGTATTTCGGTATGGTAACTATGAAGCAAAAGGAGGGAATTGTATTTAACACGCGTGGAGAGAGATACCGCAGCGCTATCTTCCAGCCCCGGGGCTCTCAACGGGTCTGCCATATGTCTCTGACCTCATCTGACTCCCGCTCCCCGTTTGTATCAAGTAGGCGTGGCCTATGTGAAGTAGGCGTGGCCTATGTGACGGATTGGCTCCGGCTTCCTCACCTGTCTAAAGGTGCTGCCATCTGTGGCTGGAGTAGTTATTGCAGCTTATATGTTGATCCTGCTTCCTTGTGGCAATGTGGAGGTAATGCAGCTTGTGTGTTCGATCCTGCTTCCTTGTGGCTATGTGGGGGCAGCTTATGTGCTTAAAATACGCAACACTACCATTAACTACAAGAAGTGAGAACCAACTGCAAAGAGACAATCAGAATCAGCACTTACTGTTCTGCTGGTGTTCTGTTAGTTGTTTGCACCCACCAACTATATTTGACCCATCAATTATACACCGTATTATATTCACAGATTACACAGTTATAGAATACAGAATCAGGATTTGTTTTGCTCTTACCATTTTCGGTGTATTGTTTTCCAAAGCAGTTCAACCAATGCTCAATCATCTCCCTGTGTGTGAGATAGAAAGGATGTTAATCAGCAACCCCGTTTACACACACACACACACACACACACACACACACACACACACACACACACACAAACACACACACACACACCTGGGCTCCAGTGGGCTGAGTTCCTCCAGACACGTTTCCAGGGGAACCTTGCTGAAGGACCACGACTCGGAGTCGACCAGTTGGGTCATGTGACCCAGAAGCTTCATCTCATAGTCAAAGTCCAACATGCGCCAGTAGCCTTGAGAAACACAGGGGTGTGAACATGTACATGATTATCTCCCATTCCTCATCATAGTAAGAATCATTTCTGGGTTTGTCATTTTTGATTTTAATATGAAACACATGCAGCATTCAAGTTTAGCTGGTGTTACCATTTTGTGTAAGTGAACATTACAGCAGAGAGTGAATGTGTATTTGTATCAGGAGACATCTTACCATCCACCTGACAGGCGTGGATGGTCTGGAGTTGGGCCAGTAACTCCTGCTCACTGGCTTGGATCCTCTCCAGCAGATCCAACATGGTGTACTGGGGACAGGGGAAGGTATAATGTGCACTGCTCAACTCAAATACATATTGATCCAAAACCTAATCAAGTGTGTTTTTTTCTAATGTACACTGATGACGGATACATTTTCTGAAGATAAGTTGCGATGTTTAACATTCAATGAACTGAAGCCATCATTAAATGCATCCAATGTACTCAATGTATAGGTTTTAGTCATTCAGTTCTAAGCTAAGATACATACAATAGTACTTTATTTATCCTAGGCAGGAAATTCTCTTGAGCATTGCTTTAATAAATATTTAGATAAACGTCATCAAAGAGATGGATTTGATGGTGGATCAAAGATAAGTTACAGGTTTGGTAAGGCACTTTAATAAAATCAGTTGGAGGGAAGGGGAGGTCCAGGCATATGGATTCTAACTCTGGATCTCTTAGTGCACAGTCAACAACTGAACTAATGAGCCACACTTAACTCACCAGGGATTGTGTGTCCTCCTGCCCTCTTAAAGATGGCCCTTCGTAGGGATTCTCCATCAAAAGCTGCTTCAGTTTCTTCATCCTGGGCCGCTGCTTCCTCAACTCCCAGTAAGTGCTGCAGAACCCCCAGACCTGAAACAGATTCGGGATGTCTACAGTACATCTCTGCACGAGCTTCGATGGGACCGTATATAGGAGTTTGGTCAGACGCTGCTGTGATGGTTCAGTACCTGTGTTTGCACCAGGTGAGGGCTGTCCTTGCTGCCTGACAGCTGATCGGGAGTCTTGCAACCCGGTACAAGCAGAAGCAGGTTTGATGTATCGGCCATCTTCAAGTCGTACGTTTTGTCGCCACTGCATAGCACGGCTTTCTCATCTTTATCGCCCCGGATCACCAGACTGTCGCACAAGAGTTTTTGTTTTTTTTATGAGTCTAACCTTACACACAAATGAAAATTGAGTTTTCAACGTTTTGTTATTGGGTTTGTGAGCTTGGGATGTAATAACATCTATAATTTAATATAATAATGATCCTTCATTAATAAGATCTACGTTAGACAGTGGTACCTTTCTCCAGCTTCAATGTGCTTGCATAGAGTGTCATCCAACTCCATCAAGCAATAGTCTGCTGATAAAACGTTCTCCCCAAAAGTCAAACAATGGATGGTTGTCTGTAAATCATCTTCTTGGAGTTTGGCAATCTCCACGGTGGCTTGAACCTCTTCCAGTGTCCGCATGTTGTCGTTTCTTTGCATGAAATACGTTATGAATCGCTATATACACGCTAAACAAAAGGTTGGAAACAGACAGAAACTCATACCACACAGACCTGACTGTCAAAATTACGCGCGCTCTGAGCTCCCAACAGGAAGTGGGTGCGTATGACGTCAGAGTACATAGATCTTTATGAGGGCGGCAACAAAATAGCGCCGTGTAGAAAACAGTATTTGGATAAAGCTCAAATTTACTTATTTTCGAGACATAACTGATGCTTATACAAGAATAAAAAATGTATTACCTAATTCTTCTATACATATTTTAATTATATATATACCCAAACGAAAATGTAATTGTTTATCCAAAACAAACCATTTAGGGGACCAAATATATTGTCTAAATGTTTCACATCGGAACTCTTTCGCTGCCCGCCGTGCTGCCAGTGGCTGAGCTACATGTTTTTGAGGGTCAAGATTTCTGGAATATGAATCATTAGTCTATTAATCATGGCAAACTTTTCAAGAACAGCCCAGGTAATATTGGTATTTCAACATGACATCACACATCTTGTTACAACATAGGTATAAACCCATGCTGTTATTAACATGCTTGTTAACAAGGTTACAAACCCTTGCTAGCTTCTCATGTATGGTCTTGCGTTTCACTTATTGCCGGTACAGCTATTATTGTATTTTTAATGCACCATTCCCTGTACAGCCTCCTATATATATTCTTTGTTGGTATTATCCTGTCTTTCCTCCCCTCCTTTCAGCAATGGGCGACTTTCTCCCGATCATGGTTTCTCATTGATGCTAAGATGCAGCCACCTGGGAAAATAGCCACGATGTGTTCTGTCCGACTACAGGGGAAACACAAGCCCATCTATCATGCACTGAGTAAGCTAGACCTCAGCTAGCCATACCATTTTGATTCAAGCCTGAGCCACTTTGTGTATCACTATGACCATGCTAACGTGTGATAATATTGCCTGTACCGGAATGTATATAAATCCTTTTCTGTGTGTTCAGTTCTAGGAAAATTGTCATTGTAGATTTATATTATCTATCTTAAGTTATTTTTGCTATCTGTCGCGACAGGTAAATAATCAGCCAGTGGCTGAAGTGTCTGAAGCCACTATGGCTGTACCTAGAACTGGTTTCATAGCCCTGCATAGTGCTAGTGTTTGACAGTGTTTTCATTCTGATTTGATGCATTTTTCACTTTACTGTAACCACCAATTGATTATTGGCAGTGAGGTACTAATTTTGGCTTTTGTATATTCCACCTTTTGATGTATATATATGAAGTATCATATTAATCCATTGTTAGTGCTTTCAAGGCACCCAAATTGCTGTCCATAGTGAGGGATTATGACACCAAATGTTCTTTCCATGTGTTATGGGCTGACAGCGTTTATAATGCATATGTGTACTGAGTAATAAAATCTAGAATGAAATGGCCATGTTTTTTCTAAAGAAAGCAAGATCCTAGACACCTAAAAAAAAGTAAAAAGTAGGTAAATTTGAATACGTATGTATAGTATGTAAATTTGAAACATATGAATGTAATTATTTTACTCATTGATCATTTTCCTTTACTTGATTTGACTATTGACTGTTGATTTTGGAATGGCTCATTTAGATTTATCCTTTGGTAATATGACTTTGCTGCGTTTCACCCGATGAAGATTGCAGCTCAGTTGCTCCATATGCTCGAGTCTTTAATCATCATGCACGAGTCTTTAATCATCATGCACTGTTTTCCATCCAGGTGATTGCGGAGACCATGTAGTCGTAATGAATACCAGACACATAGCCTTCTCTGGAAACAAATGGGAGCAGAAAGTTTACTCCTCTCACACAGGGTAATAAAAACCTACCTCCTTTGTGCCCTTGTGTTAAATTATAAAATAAATCTAAATAAATGATAGTATTGTTCTCGACTATTATTGGTCATGCCTGTAATGAAATGTAGATGGTCCCAATGAGATTGCCTTACAGAAGCCCCATATGCCAAATAAATACGGTGAAAAATCCATGAATTAAGTATAGATTTGACGATAACCCCTAGTGCTGAAAATAATTGAATCATATAATTGACATCTTCTTTACCACACAGGTATCCGGGGGGATTCAAGCAAGTCACGGCTGCCCAGCTCCACCTTAAAGACCCAAAAGCTGTAAGTTTATGTTGATAGTCTCTTTTGTACAAAACAGCCCCTCAGACATTGCATCGAGATTGACTTAATTACTTAATACTGAATTGTTGTACGCATGTTGTGCATTGATCTGACAATTATCAACACTCATCCCTTTCGTTTGCACCAACAGACATTTTTCACATTGTGGCACAAAACTAAAAGCCATAACTGAATTTCAGGAATTCAATTAGGCTGTTGTAGCATACTGTAGAGTTAGAAACTATGTAAATATGCGAGTTACGGAATCGCATACAGATATACTTTGGTTTTGTATTACAGTTAATGATGCCATTTTGAGTTATCACAACAGTCCGGTATTAATGTGTTGTAAATCTGGAAAGGGGGTGGGGGGGGCAGCAACTATTTCAGGGTGACTGCCCCCTGCCCTGGCCACCCCTAGGGGGTGCCACTGCCTCTTGTACATGCACAGTAAGTGGTTGTCAGTGGTGGTCATTGGGAAAGGCAGGAGAGGGCAATGTCTAAGGGGTTGAAGTGTTCTGATTGCATATTCATGTGATTGTAGAGCTAGCCATGGAAACCTGAACGCCTCATGAATAATAGGGTTCAGTGATGACAAACCTCTGCCAGCTGCCTCTGCTCTTATGTAATCTAGCCTATGATTTGGCCTCATTTCAATGTAATTAGGCTAGGTTTCAAATGTCATTGATCAAAGTTATATATATATATATATATATATATATATATATATATATATATATATTTATTGTTAATGCTTAATGTTGATCAAAGCACATTTTCGTTTTTTCCAATAGTTTCATCATTGTATTTCCTTGTATGAATCACTAATGTGGCATATCAATTATTAGGAAAAGGCAAAAATCAAAATTTTCAAAAGCCTAAGTCTAGTCTTTGTGCTGTATCACTACTCGCTGCTGATTTCTGTCCTGATAATGAACCACATTGTTAAACAATGACGGTAACTCCATGTGATCGGTGCAGTTACGTCGAAGTTCCCGTTGGTCCATTGACCGTGACAGCAGGCTCATGAGGCCTAGGCAGAGAGGGCTTCTGCAATTTTTATTGTTGTTGACAAGGAGGATCCTCTTGAATTGCAACCAGTGATCCATGTCTGGTTACCAATCAAAGGTTCCCCTGAAACCATAGTGAGGGAAAATATTATGTTGGCTCTGGATTGTCATTTTAATCAGGCCTTTGAACCCCAGGCTTGTGTCCTGTCTGTGGTATAATTGCAACAAGGCTTGGCTGGTTTGAGGGAAGGGGGGGGGCAGGGAATTGGACCAAAGTGGGGATATTTCAGTGTTAAATCCTTCCAGTATCCATGTGTTTTGAATCTATGTATTTTGACAAAGAAATCGATTTAAACTAATGGTTGACTCTATCTAATAATCCAAAATAAAAATAAGGGTACACAGCCACTCAAACTAAATGAACCCCCTTATGGCCATTGGTTTCCCTTCCACAGATAGTTAAGTTGGCGGTTTACGGCATGTTACCCAGGAACCTGCTCCGGCCCAACATGATGCAGCGACTGCACATCTTCACCGAGGACGTAAGTGTCGCTCTTCTCTATTTCTTATGTCCAACACATCGTTTTTTGAGGTTCCAAATATTACAGAAGATAAGGTAATTTAAATTAGTTAATGCATGTCTACTAATGGTCTAGTGATAGTTGACTAATGGTGTTCATGTTGACTAAGGTAATGGTGTTCGTTTCTACACTATTTAATAGGGTTAACGTTAAACGTAACCAACTACCCATTCCTATTATGTTACATTTATTTATTTAGCTGATACTTTGGTCTAAAGCAACTTAGTGTATGTACTAGCGAACAAGTGCATTAAACAATGAAGATATAACCAAAAAAGTCATTGAGTAGATCAAATTTAATCAAAACAATATCCAAAGAAACTGCTACCCCCAACCCTAACCCCTTCATATGCTTTTGCCAAATAAGAACGCTCATGACTAAATGAGCTAAGGTTAATAAATGTACCCTTATTGTCAAGTGTTACCAAAGACGAATAACCTTGATCCCAAAAACAGTTACCAATCGTGTTGTACTTTGACTTAACTCACAACACACCCGCTACAGTGGACCTCAGTGATATGTACTCTCGGCCACCAATAACGTTGTCAAGGACCGTACCAGCGTTGTTTGCGTACACCGCTACATTCCGGGCTATCCTCAACACTGCTTTTGAAGACAAAAAAAATATGATTTACTTTACGGTGTTAATGGTCTTCCGCACATGACTTCTTTTTTTATCGTACGTCATAAAATCAGGATTGCAAAATGATCTTTCGGAGATTAATGATGCGGCGAATCATTTTCCCTCACATCATAATTGAATCATTGTAAGGTCAGAAGAGCTTCAACCCTGCACAAGTCGTTTTTCATTTTCGTCACTTATCCTACTGTGTGTGTGTGTGTGTGTGTGTGTGTGTGTGTGTGTGTGTGTGTGTGTGTGTGTGTGTGTGTGTGTGTGTGTGTGTGTGTGTGTGTGTGTGTGTGTGTGTGTGTGTGTGTCCAGGAGCTGCCAGAGGACATCCTGGCCAACCTGACGGAGGAGCTTCCCCAGCCCAGAGTCGTACCCCGCACCCTGAGCCAGTACACCCAGGAGGAGAAGGACGCCTTCCCCAGGCTGTGGACCCCGTACGTCTTCCAAGACACATACGCATGCACGCGCAAGCTTATACATACATACATTAATGCATACAGGCACCTATGCATACAAATTCCAAGGTTGATCATGTTCAGCATATTCACATAAAAACTTGCATTTTTCCTACTTAGTTACCTTTTTTTAAAGAATGGTTCACATTACCAGTGAGGTATTCATTTCAGCACTTACATTATATATTTTGTTAAAATGTATGTATACTCTACACCACCATGCACATAGGCTATCTACCTATGCCTGTTACGAAGGCTGCGCTAACCCTATGTGATTCAAAATACTTTTTTACATATATATTTAATGTATTAACATGTGTGTCTATATATGTACTCTCAAACTCACTCACTCAATCACAGAAACACATCAAGGCGGGGCGCACACTCTGAGGCTTGCGTTATCCTGGCACTGCCGTAAGGGGGTGAAAAGGTGCTTTCTGCTTAGAAAAGCAAGGAGAATCAACAGACTTTTGGTTCACAGGAGCGGTTCACACGGCTACTTCATGCATCTCAGCTATGCATGAAACGTACAAATTCTCCGTTCGTGCAATTCTTAAGTTCTTCCTTCTCAACTTCACACTTGACTTGTGTTCCACACCACCTGGAGCTCTGAGGATGTCCTTTGGCTCCAGGGTTTGGCAGGAGAGACGCAGGGCCGCGCCGTGCCCAATGAGATCCAGATTAGTGTCGTGAAAGTCTTTATTTTGGCTTACAGCTGATTGGACACTCACAGTGTTTATGGTTTGGGTTAAACCCCTGATTATGGCAACAGGGTGGAGTCCAGCCTGTAGTGTGAACCCCAAAAGCGTGCGCGCGCACACACACACACACACACACACACACACACACACACACACACACACACCGTACTCTCTTGTGTGAACCTTAGCTTCTAGGAGGAGACGTGGAGCTTCTTCAGAAAGCTGGCAAAATTCAAGGAGGCGAGTTATCGGCCATAATCAGATTCATGGCTTTTCTGGGAGCAGTGTTTTCTGCTCGGATATTAAATTGACATTGAGCATGACCCGCGGTGTGGAGGCATGATGATGCACTCCCTCTCGTCTCTCCTCCCTCCCTTCCCCATGGCCCTCCGACACCACCCCACCGACGGGTTAACTGGGAGGCGGGCTGCCTACTCCGTAACGCTGATCTTTTAAAAAATGCATTAAAGAAACACAGGGGCTGCTGAAGTGTTACCAGTAGAACTACAATGAATAGAAATCAAGGATGGGACTGATAATGAATATCTATGACCCCAGAGCATCTCCTCATATTCTAGAGGGTTTCCACTGTGGAAGGGTTTAAGCTGATGTGATTTCTGAAAAGACGTGGTGGGGGTTGGTGGGGATTGCATGCATAACTACCTGGACCCATAGTGGGATGAAATATCCCAGTGATGTTAGTGTTTCTGACGTCCTAGTAATTGATTTTTGTTTGTACTCCATATTCCAGACACATTCTAGGACAATGACATTTTCATAAAGTCATCAAAGTGGTGTTCCCCTTATGCAATGTGTCGGACTTGGCACCATCTTAATAGTTGTGACACTCTAAAATCTGCCATTACATATCATCCATCATGGATGCAAAGAACCATAAAAAACCTTGCAGCTTTGAGCCTGGGCCTAATTCCACCGTGATCCGAAAATGGTAATGAAATCATGCTTTTAAGAAGGAGGCTTACTAACTTTCTGAATACTCACTTGCGTTGCTTTGATGACACATTATCATCAACAGATTTCATATCCCCTGCTCCCAAAACATTAAGTTGTGGTTGATGTGTTGTTTCATTTGGAGCGTATTACTTTCGGTGTGCGTGCGTGCGTAACTGTGTGTGTTCATTCACGGGGACTGTCACAGGCGGTGTATAGTGATGAACGACCGGCAGCATGTTGTTTTACGCCTGCCATCTTCTCCCAGCCAATCACGGCGCCGGTCGCGGCCCTCTGTCGCACGGCGGACAAGGTCAAGGTCCATTTTAAATTGGATACCTTTTAAAGGGCCTTTTGCATATTTAATATTCACTCATATCTATCCTTCCACTCTGATTTATCAATCAAATATGTGCGTGGCTATCTTGTGTGGTAGGGTTTGAGGCATCATGGGTGATTCTACCAGGAGTCACGATTAAATCACAATTAATATTCAGTCTCGCCCCCCCCCCCCCCCCCCCCCCTCCGATTAAATTTGAATCCTTAGGGAGCATGTGGATGGTTCAGTGGTCATTATGGTTCCTTTTATTCACTTCTGCACGCTGGCACTGAGGGTGTGTCCGCCTAGGCCCACAATGCCTTGCGCCTCGTAAAATAAGAACAGATTACGTGAACTTGTACTGACGTTGTGAGGGCTTATAGTTTCTAGGATGGAATGGGGGAGAAATGTTATCCCGTAAGAATCGTCTAGGATTGCGAATGGATCCTAAGAAACTACAAAAAAATTATTTTATTTTATTCTTTTTTATTTTGTCTTGAGATGTGTAGTGGATGTGATGTAACTCTTTCTAATATAAAACCTGAAAGATTCCCATCCCTACTTTCTGGTGATACATATTTTCATGGTGCTTGCGTGGCTTTCCATTAGAATCCAGATGAGACTGGTGCAGATCTATCGCTTTGTACCCTGCTAGAGTAAAAAATGGTCTGTCTGTGGCATCTGATAGAGAAGACAGAAAGATATGTCTGGGATCCCCTCTCATCAGTCACCTTCTCTCCAATTCTGCCTGCAAAGCTGGCCTTTTAAATGTTTTTTGCAATTTTTTTGTCCTTATCTCTAAATCCGTTTTTCCTTCCCTCTTCTCGGTCCCTGCAGACCGACAGACTACAAGATGAAGTGAGAGCTGCAGGATGAGACCAGGGGGCTCACAGTCATGCAGCACGCCTTGGCCCATTACACCGCGGCCATGTTACCAGCTAACCTCATCTGAAGAAATGCCCACCGTGTTGGTGTCTTGACCGTGTTTCAAAATGCTTCCCTCATCTATGAGATTAGGACTGACTTTCATTTTACCTTTTTTTACTTTTTTTTTCTTTCTTTCAAACAAAGACAAAAAGTAAGAGGCCATTTTGAACCCTGTTTTTGATACAAACATGAACGTGATATAGATGTGTTTTGAGTTAGGAGGAAGTGGTCTTTTTCTGGGTTTGATTTGGGTTGACTGGGTTTGTTTTAGCGATATGCTGAAGAGTGTCTCCCTGGTCTCCAGAGAAGATCTCACTATGTCCATCTTTGTCGATAATCACGTCATAAACACAGATATTGGCCCTGCCAAGGGAAACTTATTTAAGACTGGTTTTATGAATGCTGTCTAAATAGAGATCAATCAGATTTGAATGGCTTCTGTTATGTTTCCATGGCTGTGAGGATATCAGGCAGTACAGATGATCCTGGTTTGATTCCAGTGTGTGAAAGAGGCTGAATATTAACAACCAGCACACTTGTTTTCCATGACTCAATAGAAAGGTGGTTAGGTTACTCTGGTCCAGATGCATTGTTTCTGACAATGTCTCAACTTGCCACGCCTGTAAGTTAGCCCATTATAAATAATTGTTTGTTCCTTTTTTTTTTTTTGAGTATACTTTGTGTAATAGCCCAATAAATAATTTACTATATTTTTGTCTAGTGCTTTTATTTTCTGAAAAGAATTTTGCAACACTGATAAAGAACATGTTATGAGACGCAATAAACAAAAATGCCAAAAAATCAACGTCATAACAGATTTTATTTGGTTATAAAAAAAATAATAAATAAAATACTCCACTTTGCCAATTCATATTTGTTGCAAGAACAGATTCCTTGACTGTTCTTAGGCCCAGCGTTTTTAGTTCTAGAAAGATGTGTTCATATGTACAGATTGGCTGTAGTCACTTTGGGTGCCTGATTTGTATCTGGCCATGTTGCAGGTTAAATGGACTTATTACTATGGTAAAAAATATTTGGAACTTCCAACAAAATCATTTGCTGCCACCAAAAAAATCTCAATGTATAAAAAAAAAAGCTGGTTTCAATAGGTCAAAATTGAATATAGTGCTGACCAATGAGCAAGCAGCTTCCACAGTGAACAGGCCCACAGGAACACCAAAATAGAGAAACGAGGCCGAACCAGACGCTTTCACTTGTATCAGATCTTTAAGAATAAATTGCGGTTGAATAGTTGCAATTTGTTGTTTGGAAAATGGTGTGAAATAAGGACAACAAAAGAATAGTCCTGACAACTATGGAACATTGCTTCAGTAAAGTCATATGAAGCTCCTTCGTTCTAAAGATGGGTGGAATAAAACCTTTTTAATAAACTAAAATCTGAAAAAAAATAAAGTTGACTTAAAAGGATGGAAAAGGCTTTGTAGTGGGGGGAAATAAACTCACAAAACACAACATGTACCAATTTAAATTCTGTTAGGATCCAAATGTTCAAATTAAATCTGACAAAAACAAAACAGAACGAACGCTCAACAAGTTTCCCTCAAAGGTGACATGCAAATTCCTTCTTCAAAAAGGGCTTCGTCACGAAGTCAACCGACCCCAAGGTGAGCGCAGAGTCTTCCCATCTCTACACTCAACGGTACAAACATAAATCAGGCACTTTTCCGAGTTCAACAGAGACACCGTACAAGAGTTAACAAGACACCTGTCTATCGTGGTGGAGAATGCCACTGCCATCCACAGTTTTTCTGATGTTGCGGAGTCTGTAGGAAGCAGTCTCACCTGTGTGTGTGTGTTTGTGTGTATGTGCGCGTGCTAGTATCCGTGTACAACACGTGTCCCGCGGGCTCAGAGTATAGGTAGCTCCTGTGTGGTCATGCTCCACCCGGCCTCAAGCACTTGCGGTGTGTGTCCGTCGCTTCCAGGCTTCCATACTCGTTGCTACGCGCCGCCCCCCTCCTCGCGCTCCTCCATGACGACGACGCTGGCGCCCACCTCTTCCCCCGTTCCGCGGGCGTGGCGGGCAAAGCGTTGCGCGACCCCGGGCGACCTCAGCTCCACGTCCTCTGAGCGGGGTCCGGGCCGGTACCCCCGGGGGTCGTACCCGGGGTAGTACTGGGGTGGGTAGCCGTGCTGATATGGATCTTGCTCCTCGTCCTCGCCTTCCTCCTCGTCCTCGTCTTCTTCCTCGGCTCCTCGCCGCTCGCCGTTGTAGGCCACGGCCCCCGGGTTGTAGCCGCCGTGCGGTAGCGCTTGGACTGGTGGTGGTGGTGGTGGGAGGTGGGGGGGGGGGGGGGGGGGGGTGTACTGGGTTAGGTCTCCGGGTTCTAGACATTGTTTTCCAGACACAGATCTGTCACGGAGCTGTCTGTCTCCTGATGGCCATTCCAAGGACACAGTGCAGCCGCGTGGCTCACTTCAACCGCAGTGTTGAGTTGAGAATACAAGCGCGTACTCATGACACCACCACCACTACCACCACCATCACCACCACCACCACCATCACCCCCTCCACCACCACCACTTGGACGGAGCCGAAGATCATTAGAGGGATTAGAGTTACCCGGCATGAATGACAAAGGCAGCCAGCAAGCAGACTGAATGTTAAGACAGCAGGACTGAACAGGAGCCTTGAGAAGAATGAGTGCAATGGGGTAATGCGGGAATTCGCTTTGGATGGGGAAAAGTTCATTAAGCAGGCCCTTTCTTCTTTTGCTTTAGGCAAACATTTCCCCTTCTGTTTTCTGTTCACGTTGCGGTTTCTCCCTACTGGTCAAAAGAGAACATTGAACACGGGTTCTTGGGTTCTTCACGACAGAAGGACTTCAAGAGCCCTCGGTTTGATTATTCACAACAAGGCTTCGAAAGAGCTGATGAATATTTACACAAGATGGGGCCTGCGATGTGCTAATGAAGGAATCAGGTTTAAAATTGCCAAATAACATTCAGGGAGTCACTGCCAATCCATCTTGTGTGCTACTCCCATTATTATTAATTTTCTGAATCAGCAAAGCACTACACCCGCTTTGTGGAGCAGAACAAAGCGCATGCATCCCTTGGCGTGCCTTTTCAGCCTCAGCTTGGTGATCATTATCCTGCGGCATCTTCCCAAACCTTTTGCTCCGAAAGGAGGCGATAGGTCCTTCTCAGCCTGTAGTGCTTAGTATCGGCGCCTTGAGGGGACGGCAAAATATGAGACGCTTCATGAAACAGATGGTGTCCCCTTGATTGATGTAGGATATTAGGAGAACCGAACCCCCTGACCCCGCCCTTCAGTTCAATCAGCGGACGACAGGTGTGTCGCATCAACGCTTCATCAGCAGGAGACGGGGTTAACGTATCAGCCGATAATGAGTTCTCCATGCAATAGCAAGTGTTTGACCTATAGAGGGAGTCATTTCATGTACACCAGTGCACCAGTGGTGCCGGGGCCTGGCTCTCTTTTAAACGGTCTCAAGCTTCTACAACGACAAGGACCACTTAGTGCCTCGGGTTTTGCCCTTTCCAAGTCGCTAACGCTAATAGGGTTTGAGTCGCAAGCTGAAAGGCTTTTTTGGCGGGAAAATGTTTACCACACTGCAGCTTTTGTGTGGAGCTGGAAGGGGTTAAACGCAGGGTCGAGTTAGAGCCATGATGTAGTGTCCTCCATCATGACACAAGTGTTGTTTTGTGAAGGTTTGAGTTTTTTGGGGGAATCCATTAAGCTCCTTCACATGCAAGTCTTTTATGGAGAGAGGTTGGTCGAAGGAGGGACGGGGGGGGGGGGGTATGACAGGGGCTTGAGGAGTAGAAGGGGGAGGAGGAGGAGGAGGAGGAGAGCAGAGAGAATGGTCTTCAGTAGTCATTCCCGTAGTCCCGTTGAGCTAAAGTGGCCAAGAGGAACACCCACCGAGAGAGAGAGAAAGAGATTGGAGGTGGAGATGGAAGAGCACAGAGGGAGAAAAAGATGGTCACCACATTATGAACATAGAGAAGTTTCCCCAACAGTGTGTTAATGCAGTCAGACCACCACATCGATATGACCTCTCTGACCTTTGAGCATGCATTCATGGAGGTCGAAGCACAAGCGATAATCCATGAAACATTGTGTTTCTCAATCCTTACCTTTCCATCATTTCATGAATCATGTTTACATTCCAAACCAAATGTTAAGCCACATGTGTAAAAGAAGAACGCTTGGGTGTAATCTCTATCTACAGGAGAGTTCAACTCTTGCTCTCCATCAATAAATACAAAATGCCAACACCAACAAGTGGAGGAAAATATGTGGCATTTAGTCTGACATTTAACCAATCGTCTTACATTAAGGTTTAAAACAAAATCAATATACTCTTAAACCTGCCACATATCTCAGGATTCAAATAAGATCATACTTGTTTTGAGAACAACACAGAAAATAGTATCCATAACACAATGTTGGATGCTACTGTTACTACACCTTGGAATGTGAAGAAAAAAGATTTGACAAAATGTTACATTACCAAACCTTGAATACGATGGATGACGTAACGTCTCGTCCATAAGCTATTTGACAGAGACGATAAGCTGTGTGTGTCTGACAATAGTGACTCTAAATAGACTTTACCGGTGTGTGTATCCAACCTCCATTTGTCTCTGTCGGTGTGTGTTTGTCTTTGAGGCTGAGTGTAACGTTACACATGTGGACCGATGGCTATGTATGTCAGCGCTGTTCGTTGGATCGCACCTAGGTGCGGACAGCTCTGTATAAACGTCACAGTGGAACACGTCTGTCAATGCCAGATCACTCCCAAAACTCTTGGAGCGTTTTACAAGGCCAATAACCACCTCAGAGTCCACACAGGCCACGGAAACGCAGTTTAAAATGTTGTATACATGGATAAAAAAAAGCAGGATTAAGGGTCGGGTCAGGCAGTAAACTTCGTTGTGGTAAGTTATGCAGAAGTAAAAATAATTCAAATCAAAATGTCGGGATCCTTTTTAAACCGAGAGTTCTACAGGAAATGGATAAACTGACATGACCGAATAATGGCTGAAGGGAATTTGGACAATTGGCTTCCTCGAGGCAAAATAAGGGTAACATCAGCAACAATTAAGTCACGTCATCACAAGCTTTAAAACAAACAAAAAATCCCCTCCAATTTAGCTAGCACTTTTCTGGGATGTAGCAGGCATTATCATTGAGTAAACACTTTACATGCAGATTTCATGTTTTTATGAGCTCCTTATCCATGAAAAGTCTCTTTCTGGTGGTGTTTAACACATTCTTATAAATAAGGTTTCACCCACCTCTAGATTGTGCTAACTCTTCTACTTGGCTCCGTTATAAAAACCCTTAACCCATTAACCTCTGATAATGTCCCACCACACACGGGCCATGTTAGCTCTGAAATGCTTCAAACCTCCACCTTAGCGTCCTATCCCCCTCGTGTCTCTCCAATACTCACCGCCAACGTTGTACCCCATGCAGGAGTTCTGGTCACAGTACCCAGGAGACCCTGGTGGTCCACTGGACCCAGGGGAGCCCTGTCTCCCTGGGGTGCCCTGGCTTCCCGGCCTGCCAGGGGGCCCCTGGCTGCCCGTCCGACCCTCGCCTGGTAAGCCTGGGTGGGGGGGGGACATCGTTTGGGACGGGGTCACGTCAATCCGTTTAGCCTCAGGTTAGCGTTCGGGTTTCCTTTCTGTTTATTTCTGTATGTGTGTTTGGTCCAAACCGACGATAAACAACGTTTCCGCCATTTTGTCAAAGTGTCAAATTGTTGTTTATAAAATGCACGGGGCAACACAGGGTCATTATGGACACTTCGATCCGTGTGACAGGGAATTCATCGAGGAAGCTAATAACGAGGTAATGAATCTAAAATAAAGAAATATAATTCAGTATGCAAGTAGATGTATACACTGTTGCGCGGATGAACGGTCGATGATCAACGGTGATTGTCGAACAGCCCGGAGACCCAAATTAGTAATTGAGTCTACATTAATCATATATATATATATATATATATATATATATATATATAAACATATGTATAATTATACCCCCTAACAGCAACCAGATGGTCATGGTGGATTTGGTCACGACGCACCCAAAGACCCCGTTTGAGGTGCCAGGAGGGTCCCGGACAGCCGGACCACCGCCAGCACCAACCCGTTGACCTGGCCTGCCACCCCTTACGTCAGCCGGTGAAACACACGCTCGTCAGTGCGGGTCCGAGCCCAATACTCCCAGGGATTATGGTTCCTATGTGTTTTCTGCTTTGGACCCAGAGATCTACGTTTTCGCTTTTGAGCAGGATAAAGTGCTCTGTCGGCGCCTGTGCTGTTGCGGTGAGCAGCCACACACAAATCAATATTTTCTTGGAGGAGTTTCTCATTTGCCGTAATCCAACAGATATTCCAGGAGGGGGGGGGGGGGGGGGGAGGAACTGTTGAGGTGCCCGAGGTCTGGTCTTTATGGAAGGGATTCCTCTACTTTAGGGGTTTTATGTGAGCTTTCTGCTGAATAATAGCCTTTTTTCTCTATTTTTTCGGTCCCACAACAATAAAGCAAACATGTATTATGTATTCTGTCAATAAAAGAATGGAAAGAATACGTAAAAAAAATCAATGTAGTTATATTTATGTGCTACGGGCGTAAATTCGTTTTGCTGTTGTTCTATTGCAGGGACTGTAATTTAATTTGAGAACACGTTTCCTTCTGTTGGTATTTGAAGTTATTGGTGCTTTTATTCTGCTGATGCAAACCGCACCAAGAAAATCAGCACTACAGTAATTCAATTTCAGGCTCTTACAGCGCTGAATGATACTTTCTTGTTCTGTTGTGTGTCTGTGAGTGTGATTGTGTGTGTGTGTGTGTGAGAGAGTGTGAGTGTGTATGTATTTGTGTATGGGTTTATGTTTGAATTTGTGAGTGTGAGTGAGTGTGAGTGTGTGTGTGTGTGCGCGCGTGCGTGTGCGTCCGTGTGCGTAGGTATGCTTGCATGTGTCTGTGTGTGAGAGTGTGTGAGTGTGTGTCTGTGAGTGTGTGCGTGTGTGCGTGCGTTACTGTACCTGGGGCTCCAGGGGGTCCTCGGGATCCCTGAGATCCGACGCCATGACTCCCCCGCTCTCCCTTCTCCCCGGGGAGCCCTGCGAACCACAGCCGCCACAGAGGCTCAACGTGGGACAGGACGGATACCTTTCTCTAACGCAACCAATCATCTGGGACCTCATCTCGGATCACCAACGAATCATCGGCCATTAATAAGACAAAAAAATTCAAGAGGGCTCAAATGTAATATTTACCTTAGAAACCATATCCCCCCCCCCCCCTCCATAATGGCGACTTGGCCGAGCAATCGTCTCCGATACATCCGCGCCAGATCATGACAATACCTTATGGGTATCTAGAGGCTGCATGCGTTTTTTCCAGCAAGTTCTTCCCTGCCTTCATTTGTCTACAGAGAGCCTTCTGATAACTCTGATCCACGCTAACCCATGAATCACACCACCCTTGGTGTGTGCAGTCGACGGCGTCCTTTCAGAAACGAACTACATCGAGGTAAACTTTGTTTAGTGCTCAAGACGGGCCACGCACAGCCGTCTGGTTTATTATCGTCGAAGCTGTGTGTTGGTGTGTGTGTGTGTGTCTATTTGTGTGTGTGAGTGTGGGGTTGTTAGGGGGGTGGTAAGCGGTTTAGTGGCAGCGGGGTTAAACCACAGTTTAATAGGGCTGTACAACAAACACCCTGGCCCCTGTCCCAGCAGCGGTGGTCTGAAGGCCCGTAATAGACGAGGCTGTGGTGCTGTGTGTTGCTGCGGGAGTGTTATGGGGATACGGAAGGAGACAGTTATTTTCATAAGGCCATATTTTTTCTTGCAGAGGGTTTTGTGGCAGGACGATGACCTCATGGATGTTAAAATGATTGGCTGCATATGGGTTAGATTGCACCTCCTGGGGCGAAACCCTAATCACACTTGCTGTAATGGTGAGTCTAGGTCTGGTGGCTCTGGTGTGTGTGGGTTGCTACGAGATGCAGACATTAGTCTGTTTTTTTAATATTAGCAACGATGATACTTATACATCGCAGGAGGAGACAAGTTACGTGGCTGAAATTAGCTGAAGCAACATTTTGCTAATGCACATTTCACATGTGTGTCTGTGGTTTCTGTGCATCCATACATCCATTAATCAGTATCAATCCATCTTCCAAAATTGCTTGTCCTTTTAAACTTGGCAGGCATAGTTCGTATTGACTTTTATAAAATGAACGAATGGATCACAATGTATCACAAATCTATATTTCTTTTTTTGTGTTTGTTCATTTGTTCATCAATCTATTTAATAAAGGCTAGGGATTTAAATCCATTATATTTAATAGAGTTATCAACAACGCTTCCCCCCTTTCTCGCCCCGCTCACCTCTCTCCCCCGCGAGCCCGTTCTGGCCATTGGTCCCGGGGAAGCCAGGCCGGCCCGAGGGCCCCTGGTCTCCCTGGGGCCCCGGCAGGCCCCTGCGTCCCGGCTCCCCGGGGGGCCCCACCACGGTGCGCACGGCCGCCGCCGGCTGGCTGGGGATCTGGTTGAGGATGGAGTTGTAGCGAGACAGGTGACCTAACCCGGGGACAGGGGGGGAGGAGGAGGGGGAGGGGAGAGGGAGGGGTAGCCCGTCAGATGAGTCATCCCAGTCCCATATGCTTGCACCTCTGTAAAGGTGTAGTGAACCCAAGGTATATATACACATTTTTTTACATGGTCACATGGCTAACATCACTGTTAGAATCGCATTCTAGGCCATTTTGTCACTGTTCAACTAAAACAGGACCGTAACTGAGAGAAAACAGCTGTAGAAGTCTCCATCAACGTTCACAAACTCTGCCAACAACTTTGTGCACATTCTGCTCCGCTACAAACCCGAGTCGCGTTGAAGAACTGAAACAGTGGGTTCATGTCCCCTTTAAAGACACTGAACACAGAACACAGAACATCAGTTCAATATTATAACTGGCTAGGATGAAAGGTAAAAGTCTGGCTACGGTGTTTGACTCCCATCAAACACGTAATATCCGCCAGTCTGCCTGGAGGCATCTTTAGGCAAGACGCCGCTAATAGAACTCGTATTATACTTGTTTTTGGTTGAGTGTCGCCCGGATGGGAGAAAAGAGCAATTTATTTTAAACAAGGGGAGAAGCGAGGACACATATTACGGTCAGAGGACAGAACCTGGGGCAGAATAAGTGCTGGAATACGACCTTGTTTTGGTTCCTGTGGACACAGCTTGCTACTCACTCTGGATGAGCTGCTCACACACTTGGCGCGCGATGGAGCGCACCACAGCCTGGGACTGCACATCACCCTGAACCACAACAAATACACCACTGTAAAGAGTCTCATAAAACACACAGTCACTCTCTTTCTCCCTTACACACACACACACACGCGCACACCTGCGTAATGCACACTAGACTGATGTTCGTATTCAGTTTGAGCTCCCAAAGGTACCCTGCGTTTCAGGCCAGTGGAGTGTGTTGTTATCCACCTTTGTCTCACACTGTGCCATATTTACAGAAACCAGGCAGATTATAAGAAACGCTAGAGAGCAGGGAGGAAAGGTGAAAAATAATAAAAGATCTCACATCATGTTGTTTGAAAGCTATCGACGAAGGGTTTTAAGTGTGGAAGCTATGGACATATTCCCTCCATTGAATTTTACCTACCAAAAACCCCAAACCAAGAACCTAAAACTACGACCTAGAACCTATAACCCTAATTGGAAACACTAAGAGGAAACCTTAAAACCAAAAATCATACCCTAAAACCAGAAACCATACTCTAAAACCTAACCCTAATAACAAACCCTAACGCTAGATCCAAACCCCAGAACCAAAGACCAAACCCTCATAGGAAACCCTGAACCTAGAACCAAACCCCAGAACAAAATACCAAACCCTCATAGGAAACCCTGAACCTAGAACCAAACCCCAGAACAAAATACCAAACCCTCATAGGAAACCCTGAACCTAGAACCAAACCGCAGAACAAAACATCAAACCCTCATAGGAAACCCTGAACCTAGAACCAAACCCCAGAACCAAAGACCAAACCCTCATAGGAAACCCTGAACCTAGAACCAAACCCCAGAACAAAATACCAAACCCTCATAGGAAACCCTAAACCTAGAACCAAACCCCAGAACAAAACACCAAACCCTCATAGGAAACCCTGAACCTAGAACCAAACCCTAAATAATATTATTGTAAATCGCTTTAACGATTTAAACACAAAAGCAAAAATGTGCTTTATCAACCTTCAACGCTGAGAGACCACAGAGAATGACCCAGCCATTTGTCAGGGTCCCGTGAAGTGAGAGTCAGGCTTTAAGTGTTCCCACCATTCTACATTTCCTCTCACATCCTTTAAAAAGCCCCCCCCCCACGCCCCCAGCTAACATAAATAAGCATTTCATTGCCCATATAAAACTCAAGCCTATTGTTTTCACTCCCAGGGCTCGCAATATCAAATCCATAGAAATGCCATGCGTACAAAGCATTGGGAAGCAATCCTGTTGGGCCACGAGTGCAAAGATGCACTTGGACTCAGATTGCCCAGAAGATGTGTCCCCCCCCCCCCCCCCCCCCCCCCCCCCCCCCCCCTCTCTCTCTAAAGATATACATTTGCTGGCGTCAATGATATAGAGTAGGACACAAAGAAAAAGAGAGAGGCTAGAGAGACAGAGAAGGAGAGAGAGAGTGAAAGACAGAGAGAAGGAGGGGGATGTCTGTTATTCTAAAGTGTGTGTGAAGCATTTGTGTATACTTGTACACAGTCAGCAACATAACAGAACATTTCCATTGTGAGCAGCAGTAAAATGTGAATTATTTTCCTCAATGGTGGCTGCTGTGTGGGTATGTGGGTGTGTTGGTGTGTGTGTGTGTGTGTGTGTATGTGTGTGTGTGTGTGTGTGTGTGTGTGTGTGTGTGTGTGTGTGTGTGTGTGCGTGCGTGTGTGTGCATCACTTACTCTCTCTCCCTTGTCGCCTTTGGAACCGACAGGACCCTGAAAGATAGAAACACAAACACAACACACAAACACACACACACACACACAATCACACACACATACACACAGACACACACACACACGTGCACAAGATCAGAAGGAGAAAAGACATTCAGGTTGGATGAAGTCTAATCTCTCTCTTTCGCTTTGTCACTCT